>NC_089587.1:1204956-1389156 GCF_019320115.1 Miscanthus floridulus
TGATAGGATTTTTGCCATGTTGTCGAGCCCAAATGGAAAAGAACTCGACTTTTTGGAAGAATTCTGAGGGTAATCCGAGTTGTTTTGGGATGTGCTCTGGAATCTTGCTAAAAAAGAACTCGGATTCTTGAAAGCACTCGGATAAAACTTCGCCTTGATGTTTGAATTCGAATCGGATACGAGTGGCCGTGAAATCTGATTTGAATCGGATACTGTGAGCTATGCGAATCTTCTGGTGAGCTGATCCGTTGTATTTGGTGAAATATGAAATTCTTTATGATGATCTGGATCTTTGAGGAGATGGCCCTGAAGCTTGCCGTTGTTGTCTGCCTCGCAGATCCATGAGCCGAAGATGAAAGTTGATTCCGTCGGGAAGATTATGTTGTCGAGGTCCATCGAATTCTTGGATGCAAAGTCGCCGAAGTCCCCTACCTGGCGCGCCAGCTGTCGATGTTTTATCACCGATAGCCTGCCACGGGGGTACCCGGGGCAGTATGTTCGGGCTTCGGCGTATGCCGAACACGATGGTTAACGCAAGACACAGTCGATTTATCCTGGTTTAGGCCCTCGATCGTAGATCGAGTAATAACCTTACGTCTAGTCGGCCTTAGCCTTTGCGTTGGATTGATTCTCAAGTGTTGTGTTGTACAATTGTTCTCTCTGTCTTAGGAGCCCTGCCCTCCTTTATATAGTCAGGAGGCCAGAGTCCTAGTCGGTTTATAATGAGATATCCTAGTAGGATTGCTTAATAGTTATACTACTAAGATTACAGGGGAAGAATCCTAGTTAGACTAGATCTTCTCTGTCCTTTGCGGGGTATCCTATGGGTCCCGCATCGACAGCTGCATACTTAGCATCTCAGCATGTAGGACTGCCAACTGCTGCCTTATTTCTGCTGCTTGTGTTGACGCTTGAATAGCTTGCTGATTAGCTACGAATGCTGCTGCCATTCTGTCCCTCTCTTGTTGCGCTCTTTGCAACTGTGCTTGCAGCTGTTGCAGTTCTTGCTCGAGTGCTGTGGCTGAGTTTGGTTGGGCCTCCGGATCTTGAATCTCTCGGTTTTGGGGTTCCGGTGGTTGACCCTGGGCATCTGCTCTGGTGTCATCCTCCGCTGGCAAGGTTGCGTAGGCGCTACGAATGTTGCGCCTAGGCCTTCCTCGCTAACTCGTGGTCACTGCTGCTCTGGTGGTGGTCTTTCTTTTCCCTGCCATCGTTGGTTTGCCTTGGCCCAACCACGGTGGGCGCCAATGTTGAAACTAGTGGTTTCAAACTACGTGGAAGAGACCGAGGCCTCCGCCCGTCGGACGGTCGGCCTCGGGCGGAGGCTCGGGATAAGAACGATAAGGGGGAGAGTGGTGAGTAAGGAAATGACACGGAAAGCTATGGTTTCATTAATTCGTCCACCCCCCAACACCCACGGTTACAAGTGTCCCCTATTTATAGGACTCAACTACTACATAACATAATTTATTACAATGCCCCTCAACTGCTACAGTACATTCCTGGAATATTCCGCCGCCGCTAGCCTCTTGTTTGCGGGGCAATCCTGCCATACCGTCTTCAAGTGATGGGCTTCCATGAGCAGCCGGCCCACTGTAGCTCGGTCTTCGGCCCAAAGGCCTGGGTCCCCGGCGCTGGCCTTCATCTCCCGGGGCGCGTCGCTGCCTTGGCGGGTCTCCGCCGGACAGTCGGAGACATTACCCGCGGGTCACCGCCCGGCCGCGCGGGGGCCATGGTTCTCGCCGCTGGCCTCCGCCTTCAGGGGCGCGCCGTTGCCTTGGAGAATCTTCGCCGGTCCGGGCGGAGGCATCATCCGCGGGTCTCCGCCCGGCCGCTGGCCTCCGCCCTCATGGGCGCGCCGTCGCCTTGGAGAGTCTCCGCCGGTCCGGGCGGAGACATCATCCGTAGGTCTCCGCCCGGCCGCGTAGGGGCCATGTTGGCGCGCTCGTGCGGACCGCGAGCGCCTGCGCTTGAGTACCTGCGCACACTTAGGCAAGATCGTCTGTTTGATTAGTTTAGAGATAAGGCGGCCTCTGCCCGTGATACCGGAGACGCCCGCCTGAGCGGTCGGCGGGATGCGTGCCTGGCCTTGGCGGAGTCCGCGATAAAAAGGAGATTCAGCACCCTTCGAGCATAGCCGGGAAAGTTCCTTTAGTCAGCGCCGGGTCTCCGCCCTAAGACGCTCGAAGACGCCTTGGCGACACTCCGCTGTGGGGGGCCTTCGCCACCCGCCAAAGCCATGTTACAACAGTATTCTTACTTTGTTTCGTTTAAACTAAACCCATATATAGATATATATAGTGGCTAGTCATGCATACAGTAGTGAAAGAAGGGTTCCAAGTTTGTTAGACATGTGTAGCAAATGAACAGCCTACTAGCCGGCTCATGCATTCGTTGTTGCAAAAACTTTCCAAAGATCACTATACCCAGCGTCCGGAAGAGAAATGCTCCGTTCACTATGGTATGAAGAGTCTCTCATATACATAGACATGGAGGAGAAACACAAAGTTAGTTAGTCTTAGGCGCATTTGAGCTTATTGAGGAAAAAGGAACCACTTAGTACATTTTTTTAGCATGAAAGCACTTAGTACATTCTAGTTGGAATTTGGCACCATACACTTGATCTCACTGTGTTCGGCAAAAGTTGGTCCTCGAGAAATGTCAGATGCTTCGTCAGAAAACAATAACACAAAGTGGTGAGCAGCAGAGAGGTTTATTTGGACGAGGATCAGCATCTTGACATCTTCAGAGGCGTTCTGTTGGATAAGATCTTATCCAAATAATAACACAATGTTGCACAGTATCACAGTATTCAATGGCTAATATTACTAGTGATGATTGAATTGAAGGTTATTAAATTGATGAGTACTTCCTCATCCCTGAAATAAGTTTGTTCTAATGGTTTTGAGAGTTTTCTGAAAGCAGTTCGTTTTATCTGGTCCACCATGAGATTAAACGAGAGTCTGCCCCCCGCGGCCTCTTTGTTTCTAGCGCTGTGTACAAAAATCACAAAAAATGCAGCCCACGCAACAAAAACACGCGAGCGAGAAGGAGTGAACCTGTGACCGTTCGTTACACCGAAAAAAAATCTTGGCCGAAATGCTAGTTAAAATTATATATACTTCATGAGTGGAATTAATTCATGGACTGTTTCTACTGTAACCGAACGGGCCCTAAAGCGTCTCCAATGTACAGATATATACGGGGGTTGGTTCTATATACATCATAGGATCGATTAGACGTCACGTGTTACCTTGCTTGCAGTGTTCGATGGATCTAAATGTGAGTCTCACGCATAAAAACACACACGATCGCGTAACTCTCGTCCACACAGAAACATGTTGCTGTTTATATCAGTCACATAGATATAGTTGTTTATTGTTCGCGAGTCGGTTCTCTGGATAGGAGCTGGTGCTCTGTCGAACCATGCTCACAGTGTACAGATCCCGGTTCCATACCAGCATTAATTGTATAGGAACGTCTACGACACGCCCACTGCGGACGCCCTAGGAACGTGCCTCGATAACCGGTTGGACAGAGAGGGATATTCATCGAATGGGCGCCCAACAGGCTATTTAGCGCGTGTTTAGTTCCAGAAAGTTAAAATTTAAGGTTACTGTAGCACTTTCGTTTTTATTTGTTAATTAGTGTTCAAATATGGACTAATTAGGCTCAAAACGTTCGTCTCGTAATTTTCCACCAAACTGTGCAATTTGTTTTTTTTTCGTCTACATTTAATGCTCCATGCACGGGCCGCAAACATTCGATGTGATGGCTACTGTAGCACTTTTTAGGATTTTGGGTTGGAACTAAACATGGGCTTATTAATAAGGGCAAATAGAGGAAGATATAATATAACGGGAAACGTAGCGTGTCGACACACCAAGTGAGCGGTCGACAGAATAATGATGTAGCGTGTTGGTAAACACGTGAACCTCGGGAGAAAATCACCGTGTCAACATTATTCTTCCCGTTTGCAATCCCCCTGCATAAGCTTATAATTACTTTCATATACATTGTGCTTGTGTAGTTGGTCTCGTAATTAGTTAGCTTGTGTAGCTCACTAGTTATCTTCTTACTTGTGTAGTATAGAAGTAGCTTTCTTGCGTGGCTAATTTGGTATGTGTAACATTGTTAGTCACATTACGTAGTTTGTGTAGCTAAGTATTTACGCTCTCTAATTTGACATTGGTTGCCTTGTTATTGAGCATTGCTAGTGAGCTTAGGAGCTTTGTGTTTTGGCTTACTAGAATTATGTAGGAGCTCCCCGGTGTGTAAAATACTAGTGGCATAAGTTTGTGTGGCCTTGCTCCTAGAATTGGATATGTGAGCTCTAGCTAGCCCGGCACCTTTGTTAGTTAATTAGGATCTTTATAAGGTGCTTGTGAACTTAGATAGAGAGGTGTAGCCTTAACTAGACTGATTATTGTAATTCCGTATTTGTTTTGGTTAGCCAGCGCGATTAATTTTTGAAAGGACTATTCACACCCTCTAGTCGCCATCTCGATCCTACACCATCTCAATCTGTGGGTTGGTCACTAAGAACGGAAGTAATGAAAGAAGGGCTCCTCGCTTGTTAGACACACGTGGCAAATGAACAACCCATCGGGTGGCTCATCTCATGCATATGTTGTTGCAGAGGCTTTCCAAAAGATCTCTGTGTCGTTGCTTTAGTGAATTCCATCATGCCTCTCCATCTTACTTGCGGCTCATCGTATACTCTTGTGGTTGGGAAATGATTTCTTCTATCTCACCATCAACTTCTATGGGGTGAAGCATTTGTGGCTTTTTCATGGCCTAGCAACATTTTGTCACAGTTAACGCCAGTCAATTCAGTGCTTGGTTGTCTTCTCATTTCTTGATCAGGATGGGTTTAACATATGCTATTTTTGATGTACAACATGTTGTCTAGTTGTTTTTATGTTGTTTTTTTGCCTAGTTATGACTTTACATAGATATAATAATTTTAAATTTTCTTCTCCTATATCAATACAAACAGAGCATGTATTGGATTGGGCCACCGCCCTGCCAATTTTAATTTTGTTGGTCAGAATATAGAATTCAGCTTAGAGTGTTTCATGTAGTGTAAGTAGTCTTTTCGTGTTCTAGATCCCCTTATCGACCACCATAGTTTTGCGATTTTGTTGTTTTTTCAGCTTTATGCTTGTTTTGCAATTTAGTTTCTTTCATTATGAAATCGTAACTTATAAGTAATGAAACCTTAACTTGTAAGTAAATGATTTCCTTAGCTACATACCAAAACTAACCTGCATTTTTTGAAACTTTGTACCCGAAGTAAGTAAGGGTTCTTTTGGCTAAATTACCAATCATGGATGGTTTGCAGGCTAAATGTTAAAACTGCTATTTTGTTTGTTTGCAAGGATTCTTGCTAGACATGAACTGTTGAAAGTGTTGTTGCACTTGGTCAAATTGGTGTGTGCATTACCAAGAAAGTGGGATCTGCTCCTTCTTCCCATCTCCATGTTTCTGATTCTTCTTTTTTCGTAGTGAAATTTCGTCAAACCCAAGGCTCTCTAGGACTATTTTGGTTCACAGCGTGGGAGAACTGTGCGGCCCATGCTGCACTCTCGGGGGATCCAATTTCGCACACTGTCACGGCTAGGCTAGAGTCTGAACCAAACAAGAGTACAAGACCAGACTGTCCAAGCATCCCATGAAAGATTCACTACTACAAGAATAACTTTAAAGACATCTCTTTTTTTTTTTGCCCCAGAGATGGCTCAATAAAAAATCTATCTAAAAATTGGTTGAAATCCACTTATAGAGACGGTTGGTGTTTCTAGTCTTCTCTAAGAATACTCTCTATTTTTTAGAGATGATTGGAAATCCCAACTGCCTCTAGAAATAGAGTCATTTTACATTTGTCTATAAATTGATTTGTAGAGGCGGTTGACAATGTGTCCCACCTGTAAAAATAGATATAACGTTAAAAAAATTCATAACCTTTTCAAATCAAATCGGATGAAAACAAACTTTATATCAAACTTGTATAGATCAAAGACATATACAACTTTGTAGTTGATAACATTTTCATTTGAAATCATTTAGGGCCAAGTTCTCATATTTTGATTTTTTTTTGAAAAATTCAAATGACCTCAGATGGAGAGACGACCTAAACAAAAATTATAGTACTCGATGGTATCTAAAACTTCGTAGTTCAAAATTTTTGCATCTAAAATCATTATGGGCTCAAGTTTTTATTACAAGATTCTCAAAAGTAAATACAAAATTAAATGAAAGTATCATTCATTTTGTATAAGTGACTTTGGGGTAAAGTTGTAAGGATCCGGGGGTGGATAAGTTGCCGCCGGGGTCAGCATATACACATAACTCTATTAACCCGTGCATAGTAATAGATATTTAATATCGTTGACATTATAACAGAAAGTAAGAATTAATATCGAGATGAAGTTAGGAATAACAGGATGTGGTAAAATAAGCTCTTTACAACAGATTTCGCTAATATCTGAAAAAATGGGAACAATTAATTCACCTACATATAGCCTATGAAATATTGAAATAGACAATATTATTTAATTTTTGAACAAAAGCAAAGAAGTATATTTTTTCTTACCGCAGCAAAACAGTTTGCAATATCCTTCTGAATGTCTGGAGCCACAAGTTCAGCATTCCTCATAATAACCTTTTTTTTATTGCTGGATCATGTGGAAGCTCATCAAAATTTACCTCACGCTGTGAGATTCAGGGAGAAGGATGAGTCCTATAAGGCCTTGTTTGGATGCAGTCAAATACACATCAATCCACATGTGTTAGGGTGGATTAAGGTGAATCCGACAACATCCAAACAAGACCTGATTGGTGTTCGTTGCATTTGCTCTCCTCGTGAAGTGCCTGATCAAGATTCTCAGTGCCATCTCTTCTTAAAGTGCCTCCATCAGGATTGTCTTTATCATTTGCTGGGGTCAATATCCTTTTCAGAAATCATTCCATTTTGCTTTCATTTCCTACAAAATTATTGAACAAAATTAAACACAAAAGCATATATTTCATGCACACAAGTAGTGACACTATAGGAACAACAATCACTAATAATTTCCTTACATGACATTTTGCTAGAACGAGGAACGTTGAAGAACACACTTTGTTGGCTGTTGCAACGTAAGCAAAATTCCTTTGTTTGCTTCCTTCAATCCCTGCTGAAAAAAAAAACCTAAGCATCTCAAATTATTAGGCAGGAGACCGGGATGCGTCTAGCTGCAGACACTAAACAGGGAGACATTGGATCTGGGCTCCGAATTACCTCGTACTGGTGATTGCGGTACAAGTTGTCACTTCTGGCTGTTCGGGGCTCTTGCAGCAGGTTTTAGTAGCTGGACGGACGTGGGCTTCCAACTCGCCGGCCTGCTGGTTGATTACGAGGGACTGTCGGGGCCGTATTTCCTTTTTATTTTTTGCCGGGGTCATAGCTGGTCACGACTCACGACTCTCTCGTCGGCGAGTTCCTCTTCTTCTTCATGCAGCGGTGGTTCGTTGTTCGGCTCATCCGGCCGGTTGCCGACGACGAAGACGGCCGGGAGATCCTTGCAAGGACTTGAATGTATTTTTTGTTTTTCTCAAGGGTGTCGTTGCAAGGAAAACAGTGTAATATTCTATCATATGTGAGATAAAACCCGGCTCCTCTCAAAAAAGAAGAAGAAGAAGCAGCAGCAGCTGGACACGACTCACGAGCGGCAAGGTACACAAGAGGCCGCCCAACAAAAGTCGTCGGGGTCATCTCACCCCTACGAATTAGCGTAGGTTCGCCCTGTGGCCTTGTCCTTCAACCTTCACGCCGACTACTCTGGCCCATCGTCGGAAGGGAACGGAGATGGATAACAGTTGTAGAGTAGCACACAAGTAGTGTGATTTTTCAGCGAGTTAACCCCTAATTTTTGTTTTTAATTGTTCCCATAGAGAGTTTATATAGTAGATATTAATTGTATTAGAGAGAGTTTATAGTAGATAAACTATATTTGGTTTATTTCATTATGAAACCTTAACTCATCAGTAAATGGTTTTGATTTTTGCTAGTAGATACCAAAATTTGCCGTGCATTATTTGTGGGCTAAATGTCAAATCTGATGCTAATCTCTTCTGAAACACTAACTCACACAGGGGTTCTTTTGGCTAAATACCAAAACTGTCTTGGGCGGTTCCGGGCCAAATGTCGAAACTGCAATTTTGTTTCTTAGCGATACCTTAACCCTTAAGCAAGGATTCTAAGACCTAAACTTTTTCCTGTGATGAAATAACTCAAATGTGCGTGTCACCATTACAACACTAAACACACTTCAACTCCATTGAGCCCATCCGAAGGGAGAACTCGAATCGTCCACATTTTCATCACATTCAGAATTGGTATCCAACAATATGCCATACATAGTTTGAGTACATCACAAATGTTTTATAACAAAGTTATTACAACATCAGTTTAAAATAGTGGATATTTAAGTATCTTTGAACACATTGAAAGCTCACAAAAAGAAGAAAATTTGTATAATAGTGATCAAACCAGATATACTTTTTCTTTATTATTAATAGTTTCCTGTTGATATATTGGAGGAATCCTACATGCCACAATGTGCCTGGGAGGGCGATAGAGCTACAAAAGCAAGTGGACAGCAAGTGGATGTTTGCATTACTAGAGAAAGTCACACCTAGTTTTCAAACACTGCGCACCTAGATTTTGAGAACATGTGTGGCTGGTTCACATAAGTGGTCAAAGGTGTACCTAGCTACTTTGAACTAGTTAGGTTTAGTCCTTAACTCCTTATTGATGCGATGCCCATCTTCTAGATAGATCCTCGGATGGCGTGCTACGATCGTGCCTTTTCATGGTACTCTTGTGTATCACCCTGAAGATTTTGTCTGTTCTTCCATTTTTCTCTCTAGACAAGCTTTATATATGGTTTCAAATCAGAATTTGACATAACTTCTCGTCATTACTCATGAATGGGTGGTATAAGTTAAGCCATAACATGTACAATCGCTGGAGCACTGGAACCAGCAAAAATACACATCCATCAGTCCGATCACCGGATATGCAAAACTCTTGTCCTGTGTCGCCCTCCCTGTTGCTGCGGTGTGTATGTCGGCTACGGTCTGGTTCCCTGTTGCCGAGAACGAGTCGCCGGAGCGACGGAACAGCAGGTCCAACACGGTAGGGAGCATGAACGCGGCGGGGTGGACGCCGATCTGGATGATGTGGTGCTGAGAACTTCCCGTCATGAACGGCATGGTCAGGCGACGCGGCGAGTAGAACGGGCCTTCGTCGGTGGAGGTCCGGCAAGAAGGGTGTGCACCAGTAGCCGTTGAACAGAAAGCTGTTTTGATAGATCCGAATTCAGACCAAAATATTGAGATTTGTCAAAGTTGACATGAACAGTGCCAGAATTTGTTTAAGGAGGCAGTGAAATTGCTACTTACGCATCGCAATTGTGTACGAGGACTGGAGGAGCGTTGACCTTCATAATTTGAGAGGCAATTATCAGGAAAAAAATAATTGAAGCAACACGACAGCTGAAAATGCTCGATCAAGTTAAGCTGGCACTCAAGATATTGAATGCATGCCGTATAATGCCTCGTCAGGAAACAGCACATATGGCTATAGCAAAGAGATTTATTTTTTGGACAAGGATCAGCATCTCCAGGGACATATTGTTTCATAAGGTCATGCACAGAACCAGAGGATCGGCTGCGTGAGCCTCAAAAGACTTTTCAGGTATGGAATTATGTGGGATCGGAGCTGTCAGAATCATTGGATATTGTAGTAGAAAAAGCCTGGCTGTGTCGTAGCCCGGGGAGTGATTGGGAGTCCTGGTGGACAACTGAAATGTATGACAGATGCCCTCAAGACCTGGAGCTGGGACTGGGAGAAGTTTGGTCATGTCACAAAGCAACACAGCAATTAGTATAGAAATCTTGAGAAACCAGAACCAAGTACCGCAAAGCGACGGAGGTTCCCTGCTTGGTTATTAATAACTTTTCTTCCTATAAGCATGATGCATGATATCCATGATAACCTTGATGGATCCGTCATGTTTTGTTCGGACACATCAAGAACTGATGATATTCTTTTCTCAGCACAGTGAGATCAAAAGTATAGATATGGTGCCAAACAATAACTACTAAATGTACTAAATAGTTGCTACTCCCTCTGTTCTAAATTATAAGATACTATATAAGTTTTCTAGATACATTATTTTTACTATAGATTGATCTAGACATAGTGCATTTATAAGTATATAGCAAAAGCTATGTATCTAGAAATATCGAAACGCTTTATAATTGGAACTGAGGGGTACTTCTCTTGCGCAACAAGCTGAAATATGCTTGAAACTGGAAACTTGTTTCTCACTGACTCCCTCCGTGTCTATGTAAAACATAAACGAGAGATTCTTCATGCCAAAGTGAACAGGATATTTTGCTTCTAGGCTGCAAATTTCATTTGCCCTGCATGTCCAAGCTATGAATAATAAGATATATATATAGAGAGAGAGAGCGGAGCCCTTCTTTCATTAGGAAAGAGCATCAATGTGTGATGACTGGGTACTGGATGTAGCTTCGTGCTCCATGCCTGCTGCCCATCCATGGATGCAGCATCGTGCTCTGCGCCTGCTGCCACGTCCATGGATACAGCTTTATGCTCTGCACCTGCTTTGCTTCCTACACGCACGTGGGGACCGCTGCGCCTGAGTGGACCACCTTCGCCTACGCCCCCTTGCCGCGCCTGCTCATGAAACACTTGCAACATAAAGTGTTTGCTACAACATACGTCCGAAATAGATGAAACATTTACAACTTACGCTTGCAATATATGTGTGTGGGCACTGCAACATATGCAACGTCCAGATAAAACACTTGCAACATACATTTGAAACAGTTAAAACAGTCCAAACATACACTTGCAACATACGGATAGCCAGTGCAACATATGCAACATCGATATAAAATACTTGCAATATACGTTTGAAACATCTGAAACATACACTTGCAACATACGTGTATAGCCATTGCAACATATGCAACACCAGATCTACTTTTGCAACATTCAAATGAAACATATGCAACATACATCTGAAACACATGAAACATACGATTGCAACATCTGCTCATCTACTTGCTGCCCTCTAATGGACGCTCGTTGACGCGGAGCTTGACGCTGGCACGGAGCTCGATGCCACGGCATGGAGGTCGGACCTCGGCTGTGCGTAGCGCGAGTCCGGGCGGGAGACGCAAGGTGCAGCGTAGTGCAGCGTGAGGCGCAAGGCATAAGTGGCGCGTGGCGCGCAAGGCCCGGGCGATGAGAGGCGAGAGCAGCCCGTGGCGTGAGGCACGAGGCCGCAGGCGCACGTGGCGCGGGTGTAGGTGGGTCCGTCCCGTCCGGCCGGATGGATGCTCGGTAGATAGCCGCAAAGCAAAAGGGGCTAGCGCAATCCTCTCCTCTTTAGTTATTAGATACATTAATGTTCAACTTGGTAGGATGGCTCTGTTCGCTTCTCTTATAATCCGTCTCTTTTCAGCTGGAACATTATTTTTCTCTCACAACAAATTAGCCGAAATAATATTTTGGCTTGTTTTTTCAGCGAAGCGAACGGGCCGATGTCATTGTGCACAAAGACGTCATACCAACATTTTGATCTTACCAGCAAACAGGAGTAAACCTGATCATGGGTCACACGACCTGACCCACCGGTGCAACAGGTCAGGTTCAGGTCATAATTTTTGATCCATGACCCGATTGATAAAAAATGACCCAACACATAAATCTGGAAAAAAAACGAGAAACAATTCAGACGTTGTGTCGAGTTTGGACCAAAGATTTTGACGCGACATTTTTTCTGGCCCGACCAGACCTGGCTTTTCATCAGGTCTAAATAGGCGTGATCGAGGATACTAGAGATGCAAGTTGTAATCTTCTAGAACCATTGGACTAGATCCAGTATGATCATTTCGCTATGATCAAGCATGCGACACTAACGAACTGGACATTTCTTCTAAACTCAAAACAGAGCTCTTTGTTCCTTACTCATCATATTGATGAATTGAATATTAAGCTCTCAGCATGATAGGTAGGTTATTTCTAAGATTTAAATCAGTGACCTCAATACACAAAGCTTGTGATTATATAAGTTTCTGTTAACTTCACATTTACAAATCTTGTCTTATTTTTTTGACATTCAAATGATTTCAAATAAAAAGGACGTTAATAGCAAAGTTGTAGATATCGTCAAGACCTACAACTTTGATATTGATTTTGTTTCTATTTGAAGTTGTTTAAAATGTTCAAGAACTTATATTACATAATTAGACATATAAACCATCCCAAATTATAAAGTTGGAGTAGTGTGTAAGCGAGCTGGCAATAAAATGAATGCTCGAAGGCATGCAAGAGTATTAATACACTCAACCAAAAACTAATTGAAACCATGATAGATCAATTAGTGAACCAGAAATTGCGGTAGCTATGTGTGTCAGCATGGCACTGTCTTCACCCTTGGTGGCCGTCATCTTCACATCTCAAGGACTGTATCGACTGTTGAGTCGCCAGACTATCACCTCTCATAATCGTAAACCCTTCTCTCATTTTCTGCTTCATGTTCACGACATCCTGAAATACGAGGGCAAACAATATAGTCTGACTTAGTTTGGTTGCACAGGAGGTGGTGGCATTGCTATCTTGTTGTTTGTCTCCAATATCTTATTGATTGAGTTCCCTCCTTGATCCTCTCTCTGCTTATCCAAACAAAAAACCTTCAAGATATATAGAGATTGTTAGATGCTAAAACTAGGAGCTCACATGCATGAGCATGAATGAACGCATGACTTAACCCAACCCACACGATTCTCATTCTAGTTAGTAGTCGCTCGGACTTACAACTTTAGAAAACATGACCAATAAAACTTGATTAACTAAGGGTATTTTGTGTGTATATAAGAGCCAATATAGATCATGGAGATTAAACAGTGCTTACCATACTTTTTTTATACAAAAAATAAAAGGCAACGATCATGTGTTAAGAAAAGATGTGAACTTGTGAAGCATTTGACAATTTGTCATAACGCTATCAAAATATTACATGTTCATGAGAATTTTATTTCAGCATGACAAAAAAAATGTTTCAACATCAAGAGATTAACGTTCCAACATCACCATAAAACAAAAATCCTACATATTTAGATAAAAATGCTTATGATATATTCACATAATAAAACAGCAATATGTAAAAATGAATCAGAGCACAAGTTTAAAAGAAACCAATAACAAATTTTACCCTAGGTTAGTGATAGAAAGGGGAAAAATCTTCCCTAGTGGTTCTGAAAAAATAAAGATAATTATTAGTGACAAGTTATGAAAATAAAAACAGTTGTAAGCAAAATAAAAAAAGAAAACAAGGCCATGGCAAAATAATAAAGGGAAAGAAGAAAAAGGAAACAGAGAAAAAAAAAGAGCTAGTTTCATGGGCTGCTTTCTGCCCAAAGTCTTGCGCGCGTGCACCTGAGGAGAGAAATAGAAATCGGCCCAGTAGAGCGCGCGGAGAAGCAAGGCCCGGAAGAATTGCTCTCGTGCGTTCACATTTCTTCTCCCCTTCACCTCGCGTGCGCGGCAACTAGGGCGACCGCCGCCGCCGCCATACGCCCAGCTGCCCAGGTGCCCTTAGCCGGCGACGAGAACTCTCCACACCAGGTATGCCCGCCCCTTCTATTTTCTTCCTGCTGTGCGAAACTGAGCACCCGAACCTTAACTTGATGTACTTGGCTATTTGTGTTCGGATTTGAACTAATCACAAGTGTATACATATATTACGTATACTAGGTTCGATTTATTATATCGGGTGTACATGTGTTATGTGTACACCCGTGTCCTTTATTGGGTCCTCCCCTGGTTGGGGATGAAGAAGAAGCTTGAAGCCTTGAACTAACTGCAAGCTGCAGTTCGGCACTGCCCGAATGCCCTTTATAATTTGATAAATTTGAGACTCTTGTTACTCCTATGTAATACTAGAGCTTAAGTAGACTGCTATTTGCACTCTTATTCATTTATTAAAAAAAATACGAAGACGTAATTGCTTCTTGGGTTCTTTTTTTTTGGCAACAATGCCATAATTTCAGTGTATCTGTATCAGGCTATCAGCCCAGTACCAACACATGTATCCGTATCTGTGCTGTGCAAGCGCAAACATTCACTTACTATAGTCTGCCTTCTTCCATTGGGAACAGGACATAACAGCGGTACAAGAGTGAACAAAGAAGCATCGAGAGGAAGACAATATGCCAAAGAAGGGGACTAAATCTAAGAAGAAGGAGGTGGACGATTTGCCCAATCAACAAGAAAATAAGCTTCCAGACTACCTGGAGCTCCAGCGCACACGCGTTGTCTGCAATGATGATGCCCCCATTCATGTACACACATTTATATGCCACTCTTCTTTAATGGCTTTTCATTTGTTGATCATGATCACCTTCATCACTTTAGCTTTGCACATGTTTCCTTGTGAAATTGTCTGTTTGGTCTGTTTGATATATTGTCTTGCATACAAACTTAATTTCACATATATGCACAGATATTTTTACATTATGCGTCTAATTGACTACATCACATAATACAGTAAGTGTTTTTATTTTTTCACCATTAATTTTGTGTGCTATTTTTCTTCAGATAAAGGATTGAACATGTTACTCTTTACCTGATCTTTTTTTCGCTATCTTGTTAAGTGCACTGTTGAATTTGCTGCTATTCATACAAATTCTCTGAAAATAACCATTTTGGTTCTTGCTGATTTTTAACTGATTTTTTTTTGTGTATTTTTGGAAATAGTTTATATTTTTTTGAAAGAACTTTCTCTTTGTTGATATTGAATTTCATTCAGTTCTATTATTGGCCCCATATATTACATTTTATGTTTCTCTTGTATGTTTAAAAGACTCAAGGTTACCAACACTCGGGTACATTTGCTGCTATGGGAGTTGATAATAGCGTGTCAGTGGAGAAGTTTTGCAAGAACTTCAAAATCGAAATAAATCGTCTCACTGAAGATGATATGGAGTTTGATATGATTGGTATTGATGCATCAATAGCTAATGCTTTCCGGAGAATCCTTATCGCAGAGGTATTTGCATGTTTTATGAGATAACTGAAATCTATCTATTTTAGCACTTCATATGTATTAGAGTTCTGGATCAATAAGTTAATTTAAACTTCCTCTGAACTAGTAGGTTCCTACTATGGCAATTGAGAAAGTCTTCATGGTTGACAACACCTCAGTTATAGCAGATGAGGTTCTTTCACATAGACTAGGACTTATTCCACTTGATGCAGATCCAAGACTCTTTGATTATATCTCAGGTAAGTACCTTCAATTGCTCTAGCTTCACCTTAATATATTTAACACAAGAGCCATCTTATTGTTCCTTTTTCTTTTCACAGAAAACGATGTCCCAAATGAAAGGAATACTATTGTTTATAAACTGCATGTTTCATGTCCAAAGGGTTCTCAACGAATTACAGGTATACCTTATCTTCCTGCAATGTCTGCTGATTACAGATTCCTGTCATCTTTCAAAATGAAATGCCATGCCCCATGTGGCAATGTTACCTTATTGGAAGAATATATCATTGCTCAAATTGTAAAGCGCATTTAAGCACATGTGGACTTATGTGACATCTATTAAACGATTTACTTTTGTATGTGTACTGTGGTGACAAGTTAAAGTTTCCATTTGTAGTTTCCTTGTCGATGGATTTTAGTTACCTCAAGTTGGCATCTTATGCACTTTGTCATTATATATTGCTATAAAGTAAAAAAAAAAAAAATATCTGTGATAGTTGAACTTTATGATCCTTTGCCTCCTTATATCTCTTTTCTTGTCAGCATAAACCAGATTTCCTCGTTGACTGCTTGGTTGTCTGTGACAGTGAAATCAAGTGAACTAGAGTGGTTACCAGAAGGTAGCCAATTAAGCATGTCAGCCCCTGCACACTCTGGGGACAAACAGAAGACTTTCACTTCCTTCAGTCAAAGCCAAAAGGAGATCTTAGAAAAGCCTCTTGGTGTGAAGTTTAAAGATATTACTATTGCCAGGCTTGGGCCAGGACAGGTAGCTGTGTGACTTGTTTTCTTGGCACCATTATGAAATGAATAGGTTTACCTACATCTTCTACACTTCTTGATTCAATATTTGGGTTAAGACACTTCGTTGCGTGATTGAGTCCATGTGGTAAAAATGGAACTTTAGTCCAGTGGAAATTACAGTTTTAATTTGTGCAGGAAATAGCTTTTCCTTAACTGATACCATAGAAATAAACTATGTTGGTGCTTGGAATTCATTCTGCGACTTATTATGCATGCCAGATTTAAACTTTGTCAAGATAATTTGTCTATTATACCAGTTCTTTTTCCTCGAACGGTCTATTATTTCCATTAGGGTAATTGTACTTTGTAATTTAATCTGTTCTTTTATAGGCTATTGAACTCGAGGCACATGCTGTTAAGGGAGTTGGGAAAGTTCATGCCAAGTGGTCTCCAGTTGCGACGGCCTGGTACAGAATGCTCCCTGAGGTAAAATTGTTTCACTACCACATTTTACCACAAGATGGTGCATAAACTGTATCCGTTGCTTGTGTCCTGATGCTATATTGCTATATTATCAAGTAGGTTGTTATTCTTGAAGAAATTAAAGGTGCTCAAGCAGAGGAGCTAGTGAAGAAATGCCCAGTTAACGTTTTTGACATTGAAGACCTGGGTAATGGTAATTTCTCTTTCCCTTTCTTTTTTAAGAGGCTGAGCTTGAGGTAACAAGGGAGTCAGAAACTCAGTATTTAGCTGTAGTGGCAATCAGCAAGATGTTATACATTGGTTGCTGGAGCAAGTTGATTGTTTGAAGCATTTGAAACTCTTTAATGGTATCAACCACTGTTCTAATAGAAGTTTATGATGATTACTAATTGCAAGTTTGAACAACAAAGAATTATAAGAAATGTAGTATCCCAGGTTTTTATAAGTTCTCATTTGGAAACTGTATTAGAACATGGTTGATGCTTAAGGGCTAGGGATCAAAAGCAACTTACGAAGCACTGACCTGGATGTCCATTGCATAAACTTTTTGGGTTTTATTAGCCATCCACATTAACCCTTACGTTTTTGTATACACAGGTGGAAAGAGGGCAGTTGTTGCAAAGCCAAGGGCATGCACACTCTGTAGAGAATGTATCAGGCCTGAAGAGTCGGAAGAGTCCACCGAGGGCGCGTCCGAAGCCCAGGAGTCATCTGCGCCCTGGAAGCAAATCGAGCTACGGCGTGTTAGAGACCACTTCATATGTAAGTACTCAAGAACTCGATCATCTTATACCTCAAGTAAAATGTCTTCAGTTTCGCACCTCCATAGTTGGACAACTGTATCGCAGAACAGAAGTTTTGTCCGATACGATAGCGCTGTACTTCCACTGCAACATTCTAATCCTCCGTGTTGGCTATTGTGTTTCCTCGCTAGTCACCATTGAGTCCACCGGAAGTCTGCGCCCGGAGGTGCTGTTCACAGAAGCCATGAAGATTTTGGAAGAGAAGTGCGAGAGGGTCATATCTGAGCTATCCTGAGAGGCTGACACTGCAATTATGGAGTAGAGTAAACCAGCTCAGCCTGGCATATCTGGTATTTTGCTGGAGACTAGTGTGCCGTCAAACATTTTTGTGGTCACTGACGGAGCCACCCTAGCGGCGGGGTGGGGCGGCCGCCCCAGCTACCGACGGCATCGTCCCAGACCCCCGGACCCCCTCTTCTTCCTTAGCTTCGGCTGCTGAGCTGCCGAGCAGAGGCTGCGCCGCCGCAACATGGCGCCGAGCGAGAGCGAGCCACGAGCACTGAGTAGCGAAAAAGACGATGACCGGTTCGTTTTGCAGGGGCAGTGGGAACTGGGCCTTTTTTGTCACTTTAGATTAGCCCAAGTGCCCAACAAGAGCCCAATTTAGCTCCCCAAATCCTCAATCTACCAACACCATCAGGCGCTCGCGCTCAGCTTCCCGAATCCCCAATTCCGCATCGACGCGGATGCCGCCGCCCGCTGCTAGGCGCCAGTCGTGTCTCGCTGCCACCCCACTCGCCGGCCACCACCGCCAGCCGTGGCTCACCGCCACCCCACTCGCTGGCCGCCGCCAGGTGCCTGCGCGGCCCACTGCTGGTCTGCCCGCCGGCGCGCCAGGAGCGATGGAGGGAGGAGGAGAGGAACTTGGCGCCGGGGCCGGCCGCGACCGTGGATAGGTTAGCAGCAGAGCAGGGGCAGCAGCTCCGCCGGTTACCTCAATTTATTCCGCAAATTTGAGATAACATCCTGTGCTGTTCATCCACCTTTTTGCCATAATTTGTGTGATTCTAACTTTTTCGCTATAATTCGTGCAATGTAGTATGTGAATACGATGCGATTTGGGCCATAAGTTTTTTCGATCATCTTCGTGTTATAACTCGCCCCAGCTATAATTTTTTTCTAGCTCCGTCATTGTTTGTGGTGGATGTTTGGGTCAGGAAATGAGAGCCGGACTAGTACCACTGTTGTGCTATAGAATAGCCTGTGTAACACTGTGATGTTAGATTAAACTGTGGCAGGTGAATCGACAGGCAACACGAGATACTGGATATGGATCCAAATGGCAGTTGTGCCACAGGCAGATTTCGGCTTGTTAGTGCACACCCATTGTGTTTTTGCATCGAGAAGATAGGTAACTCGGTCCAGGTTTGCCTGGCGTGTTAGTGCATTGTGTTTTTGCGTCGAGAAGATAGGTAACTCGGCCCAGGTTTTCCCAGGTTAACTCTGGAAGAGGTATGCGAATTCAGTTTTCACTTGCTATGGTGGCTTGGTGCCTCGAGGGCCATCTCTTTAGTGAATTACAAACACTGCCTATCTAGCTGACAAGCAGGCCTTCTCCACGCATCTTCCACCTTTGTCTCGTCCCCGCCCCCTGTTTTCCTTGCCCTGCATTTCTGCTTATCCTAATTCCAATATGCAACCTTGTCAACGACTCACCCTCGCTGCTGACTCCATCGAGTCCAACCGACTCACCCTCGCTGCAGACTCCATCCAGTCCAACCGGTTATACACTTGTCCTCTCCATCCAAGTCCAACCGGTTGTCCACCGCCCGTCTCCTATCCTTCCCGCCTCTGGTTTTATTTTACACCAAATGGCACTTAGCAGGAAATGGATATATAAACTCTTTTACGACAAATGGCACTTAGCACCAAATTCTTTGACACTTAGCAACAAAATATTCATCACAAATATTTAGGTAGTGTGTCGCAAAACACCGTCTTTCTTGCTGTCTCGTCATCTTTACCATCTCATATGTGGTACGAAATGTCGAAGAAGAGTTACACTACACAATCGCTTACCATCTTCATTAACATTCTTAAGGGCTACGGGATCAATTTATGTTTCATGCTCATAGTATCCTAGACCGTACCGACTTGACTCGATTTGGTGGCATAGGAGATTATCGCATCATTGCCTTATTGTTTGACTCCAATATCCGACTCATCTAGTCCTCCTTGATTGATATGATCTCTCTATCTAGTTTCTCCCCTTTACTTATCCAAACTTGATTGATATGATGCCTCTATATAGTTTGCCCTCTCCTCTACTTATCTAAACAAAAGGAGATTGGTAGATGGCAACTTTAGGTGGCTCATGCATGACTAACCGATTGGGGGCTCATTCATCAGCATGAATGAATGCATGACTTACCCACGCGACTTGCATTATAATTATTAGTCGTCACTCGGGCTTGGAACTTTAAAATAGATTAGCACCAAAACTTAATTTGTTAATTAATTTTTTTCAAAATATTTTGGGCCGGTAGCTGCGGCCTGCAATCACCACGCCGCCGGCGACTACCGCTTGCCCCTTCTCCTACTGCATCCCACGGTAGCCGTCAAAGTTACGTTGATTAGTTAAATGGGAGCTGAACTAGTACCATGGTAATATCCTGTGTAACACAGTGTAATTTCAGATTAAACTCTGGCAGGTGAATCAGCAGTCAAACACGATGGATCGAAATGGCAGTTGTGCCACGGTCAGATATCAGCGTGTGTTTTTTGCACAGGTAGAGAAGATAGGTAACTGGGCCTAGGTTAACTCTGGAAGGGTGTGCGGAGTCACTTTCCACTCGCAACGTCCAGTTGTGTTGGTGGGCCGGGCTGGACTGTTATTCATGTGCAGCATCGGTTCATGCCCCGCACCAGAGCTGCCACTGCAACTGCCCATCTCTATTTCCTCAAACAAAAAAGGGGCTCTTGTGTTCTTGCCCCTACTTTGATGTGCAATTATGATTTTGTCCTTGTTTTTCTAACTTTGCGATTTTGCCCTTAACTGTTCATAAGTCAACGCGATTTTGCCCTTGGTCAACGGAAAAAACAGGGGCAAATTCGCGTTGACCAGGGGCAAATTCGCGTTGACTTATGAACAGTTAAGGGCAAAATCACAAAGTTAGAAAAACGAGGGCAAAATCACAATTGCACATCTGTGTAAGGGACAAGAACACCATTTTCCCAAAAAAAAAAGGCAACTCTATTCAGTGACGAACAAACAATGCACATCGAATGGAATGGGCCATCTCTTCAGTGACAATACTCAGAGAGCGTGACCGTGGCCGCCGGTATCGAGTTCGCCTTGTGCCCTCAAAACCTAGAAGCCAATGGTCAGCCTGTTCGTTGGTTGGGTTTTTGGCTGGTAAGTCTGACTGATGCTGGTTTATTGTGAGAGAAAAATATTGTACCATGGCTGATAAGCCCTGGCTGAAACCAACAAGCGCACAGACTGGGTATTGAGTTCACTTTAGAGTCCTCCAAGACCTTTTCTTTTTTGGATAGAAGAGTCCTCAAGACCTAGAGCTAATGGTATCGAGTTCGTCTCTCGTAGGGCCCTCCAAAACCTAGAGCCGGCCTACCGTGGCTGTCATGGCCCATGGGTAGGGGTTTTGCATACCTAGGTGATCGCATTCGCATTCGCCTTTGCGCCACTGATTTGGTTACTGGTGCTCCGTAGTCAGATGAACAACCAACCGGCTCGCTCATGCATAAGCGTCCCAAAGATCACTATGCAAATAATTGGAGGAGGAAAAACTCTGTTCGCTCAGCATGCCGCGTATTTTAGCTTGTTGAGCAAAAATAAATAACAACCACACATTTGTTCATGAGGTAACCTTGTCTCATTAGTCAGAAATCCAAGCTCTTAATTTTGAGTGACTGATGGTCCACAATTGTTGTCTGGCTTATAACAACAAAAACCCCTTAGACACTCGCAAACAGCCCCTTAAATATGTAAATCTATTTTTACTAATTTTTTTTTGTTTTTCTTAGATTAATGATAAATAAAAATTATAAACAAAAAAAATTCAAAGTAACGGTGGTACTTCTCAACCACACTAACATAGCTCTAAAAACATTATTGGTCGCCTGAGAAAATGGCTATATAAACTCCTTGCAACAATTGGCGCTTAGCACGACACCGCCTTCATTTCTAGCTAGTGTGATCTTCACCATCTTATGCTTTGTACGAACTGTCAAGGAAAAGTTACCTCACATGGTCATTTATCATCGTCGTCAACCCTCTCCAGTACTACTGGATAAATTTCTGGTTCATTCTCATGGTATTCTGTACTACGAGGGCCACCCTGGCTCAATTTAGTTGCATAGGAACTTATCGCATTGTTTCCACTTGTGGTATCGTCAACCATGAGAGCTAACTCGACTCGACCTCGTTGGAAAGCAGCTTATCGTATTGTTGCCTTATTGTTTGCCTCCAATATCTTATTGTCTAAACAAAAGGTCTCCAACTATTGTGTGTGTGTCTATATATATATATATATATATATATATATATAGGTAAATGGCAGCATTAGGTGACTCATGCATGACCAATCATGAATGAATGCATGACTCCTATCCACGCTGCTTGCGTTCCTTTCTATTGTTGTTATTTTGATTTGAAAGCACCACCTACATTACGTTGTTACTCCTCCGTCCTAAAATAAGCACTCGTCTCAAATTCCGACAGGTAACAAATCTCAAGTTTAACTAGATTTTTAAAAAAAAGTATTAACATTTGTATCTTTAAATATATTTACTATAAAAATATATAACATGATTAATCTAACGATATTTATTTAGTATCATAAATATTAGTAACTTTTTAATATATTTGATTAAATTTAAAAGTGTTGACTCCTCGAAATGTAAGATGTGTTCTATTTTGGGATGGAGGCGGGGAGTAGGTGCTGAAAACATGTAAGGTTGTGTCTTGCATTGGACACTTTTTAATAACAAAAACACTCTTAACAGTGTTCATCAGGTTCTTCCTACACACTTTCTTTTATATTTGTTTCATCAGGTTGAAGTGGATGTGAATAATCAATTCCAATGCCACATGATACATCGTGCTAGAACTAGAACAATGTTTATATATTTTTTATAATCACAGATAGATCATTGTTTTGTTTGTTAACAGCCGATCACCATCGCATTAACAAACTGATGATCAGACACTACTGGTTGTGTTGTGTGAGTCTGAACTGAACTGAAGTTGTCGTTCCGATGCTATTGCGGCAGGCAACAAGGCACGCCGCCGCCTCAGCATCATCACCTGCCACCGTCATGGAGGCGGTGCTCATGACGCCGCAGACGCGTATGAGGCAGATGCGGTTGCAGTCGGCGGGGGACGTCGGACGCGCCGGCGGCAGCAGGGCGTTGTTGAAGCAGTCCTGGAGGCACCCAAAGTTGCAGGGGTAAGGCGGGGTGTCCTTCCGGCAGTCGGCGTAGCACGGCTTGTAGCAGCGGCAGAACTTGGACATGGCCGCCGCCGGCCGCTGCTGGGTCGACAGCAACACGACGACGAGCGGGCACCAGGCGGCGAGCCTCTTGCCCTCCATTGTACCACTACTTGCTTCTTCTTCTTCTGCGTATTTCCTAGTATCATATCATATATCGCCACAGAATGCATGAGAAAAAAAAAAAAACTGGACCAAATGGAAAATACCTTGGGATCAATTCTACTGTTCGATGTGCTGCGCCTCTGTTTGCTGATTGCACATGTACGTACGGTATATAGACTCTCAAATCGATGATTTATTTTGCCTAGTAAATGAGTAATAAATAAATAAATGAAAATTATATATGCCTCTAACGCATGCAGGTAAAACGGAAAGCCATCAATTACGGAATTTTCAACTATATAGATTTGAACAGGCATAAATAGTGCAGGAAATCACTGATCAGGCACAACTCAGGAAATATTGCCACAAGCATAACGACACTAATGTGACCCGCATTGTAGGGCCTGATTGGTTAGTTGCATCTCCTAGCCTGGCTTGCGTGAAAAAACAATGTCATGGTACCGTGTAAATAATGAAAAAAAACATCACGAAACATTATCACAAAACAGAAAATTATCTAATATTAGATTTTTGGAATGTTAGAAATTTAGACATTTTAATGTTTAATTTAATAAAAAAAAGTAAATTCGTGACAACGTATATATGCACGTGCAAACTACAGTTAGTCACTATAGTGGCAACCATGACGACTATACTGATCATAACCATCGCAAAGCCGAGGGGCCAATGCCAAAGGCACCGGTGGCTCCATGCGCACTAGTTGATATAGTGCGTTGCTCGAAATCGCGTACCACAGTCAATGTAGGAAGGTGTTCACAGTGCAGTCCCGCGAATGTCCACTGGGAAGAAGACTGCTACTAATCACCGGGAAGAAGACGAATTAGATCGACTGCTGCGTTAGACGCTCTCCAAAAACCTCATTGTCCGACGCACCCAAGCGGTGTCGCAACCCCAAAAACCTCATCGTCCGACACACCCGAGCAGGTGTCACAACCCCAACCACCATCCCTTGGAATCCAATTATGCTCCCATATACGTGTGCTTTCACCATTTCAAGTTCTTTTGATCAAACCTTGCTCACGCCAACTTTGTCCATCAAGGATAGCTCTCCAAATTTGCGACGGCCTATTTCCTAGGGCTGAGCATTCTATAAGTAGATTCAAAAGAGAACATACCACTTCTTTCATAGTGCCATGCCCAAAAATAATTTTGCTGGCAGAGACTTAAAGGAATATTTTTATTACCTAGGCATCTATGTCATAGAAGTACTCTTTGAATTACATCATGCCTCCATATATATATATATATATATATATATATATATATATATATATATATATATATATATATATATATATAATGATGTACTAATCGAGTGACGAGCCAACTGCACCTTTTTTAGTTTTCTCGAAAACCGACACAATTTTATTTATCATATTCTCCTAAGTTCTTTATGACCTAACTTCGTACCGAGCTTAACAAGCCGAGCCAAAGTCGAAAATCACTAAAATCAATTCCTTTTGTTTTAAAAGAAAAATGAGTTCAATCAAAACATTTTTTAAACGAGCCACCAAGCTAGCACTTTGAAAAATAAGGTGTAGGGCAGGTAAAAAAATCAGTTAGCTAGCAAGTGGCGTGGGCCTAGCTGTCGGCCTGTTGGACTGACCCGTCCACATGCCCAGCCAGCGCGGCGCTGTTACGTTAGCCCAATGAGCGGATCGGAGCAGCCTACGTGGGTTAGGCCACGGGTCCCTTGAACTTTACCAAAATCAACCCTCGATCTAGGCCTCCTCTCAGCTTAGGAACATTCTCCTCCCGCAGCGGCGCAGCCTCTCCTCCTCCGGCACCGCCCCTTCCTCCGGCCCAAATCCAACGTCCTCGCCCTCCTCGCCCCGAGCTCGCCACGGCCTCGCGCCGCCTGCCCCCGCCGTCGTTGCCGCCCTCGCGCCCCTTCCTCTCTCTCCCTCTTTCCCGACGTGGCGGCGTAGCGGGAGGCCCAAAACGCTGCCGCCTCCGCGCACTGCCTGCGGCCGGAGCCGCCGCGCCGGTAACCCGCCTCCCCCCTGCGCCGGGGTCGCTGGGGCCCTCGCCTGCGCCAGGCTAGCCGGGGCCGCCATGCCCGTGCGCTCCCGCGGCGCCTCCAGCGCAGGGGCCCCTAATGCCGCTCCGGGGTGGACGGGGGCGCCACGTCCGCAGCCCCCGCAGCTCGCACACCCAACCGCGTAAGAGTGGTTGGGGCCGCCGACCCGGGGTCGCCGGACGGCTGCGCCCACGCCCGCTCGCTCGCACCGCTGCGCGTACGCGTGGACTTCGAAATCGAGGTCTCCCAAATCCCGCCCATGGCGCCGCCGCTTGAGCCACTGCCGGCAGCTCCGGCGACGGCCAGCCCCGGACACTGCCGAGGCAGATCGCGGGCCTTGCTGCGCCACTCACCAGAGCCCGCACCCGCACGCGCGAGCACTCAGCCGCGCAAGCCCGGCGTAGAGCAACCACCGGCCGGGAGCATGGCACAAGAGCCTTGTTTGTCTCGAGCCTGTGATTCGCAAGCAACTCCTCTCCTCCCTGCCATCGCCAGGCCACGCTGCCTCCCTGGCTCCCTCTGCCCTTTGCTGCCTTCGCGACCCCTATGAGTAACCAATGGCCAAGCGCTCCCGCGCCGGGGTCGCCGTGGGAGGGGGCCGCCGCCCGCCGGGGTTACCGCACACGCCGGGTGGCCGGAGCCGCCATGCCCGCGGCCCTCGCACGCGGGAGTGTCCGAGCACAGGCCGGGAGCACGCGCAGCACGACGGCCCAAGCAGCTCATCTTCAATAACGGCGACGGCCCATGGCATTGAATCCGCGAGGGGCTGCTACACCGACCAGCATAGGTACGAGACGAGAAAGAGCTGGGAGCGCAAGCAGCGGGCAACTCCGTCCTCCTGAACGGTGTGCAAAAGCAACGAATACAATTCTTGTTGGTATGTTTTTTCTCCTCTTTTCTAATTGATGCAGTGCAGCCATGGTGTTTGATAAAATGTGCATGTCTGCAGCTTTGACGATTAGGAGCACCATGATTAGATTTCTGTGCTATGTCTGTGATGCAGTGTTCTATTTATTTCACTTATCACCGGAAATATCTGCCAAGTAATTATGCAAATCACCAAAGATTGATTTACTTAAACCTCAAAGATAAGCCAAGTAATTATGCAAATTACCAATAATGATTTACTTAAACCTCAGAGACAAACCTCTGATGAAAAAGTAATACTCAGTGTTACTGATCAATGTACAATATTTACACTAGTCTAAAATAGTTTATTGTGCATACATGATATCTACTTCCTCTCGTCACAGGTTTTTGGATTCAAGTAGACATGCAAATTTAATATGGATTTTTATAATTTGGGATCCGATGGTATGTTGATTTTTTTATAATCTTCAACTACAGGAACTTAAACGGGTTAGCAAGGCTTTGATCAATACATCTGTAAAAACTTGTGATAGCAGTGTGGAACTGACATTGGCATCTGCTAATAACATTTCTTCTTCAATTTAGCACTATTAATTAATCATTCTAGGTGCAGTCTAAAAACATGGAAACATAGATAACTTTTGTTTATATGTGATTGGTAATTGATCTTACTTCCATGTCTCATTTTTTTAACCAGCAAAAATAATGAAGTCAATTTAATCTGATAGTACCATCGAAGTGCCACATGCACAAGCTAACAGTTACCTATGCTACCGTGATGACTCATAAAATACCTAATATATATCTTTATCTTACTAACACAAAACGGCACTCCATGCCTTCCCCTGAAAAAAAAAGCAAATATAAGCTGCTCTGCTTTTAAACACCTATATGTTTGATATGTTAATGCACTCTATTTTGTTATAATTTTGATTTTAAATTAAACCCTGATGCTTCCTTACTTCGATCTTCCTTTTATACCTTTGTGGTTACTTACGCAAGGTAGCAGGAACAGGGCATCACGAAAATGCATTGGAGATTCAGATGTTCTGTGGAGTCCAGTTGGTTGATTCTACCTTAGTTTTTACCACATGGATTGCATCCCCCATATCCTAATTTAGACTTTGGATACTACTACTACTATTTAATAGCCTATTTGCTCCTAGCACGCAACCGGTTTAGCTTATTGTCAACTACTGGTTCGTCAGGAACCTCCTTCCCTTTGCTCAATAGCTTCACTGCCAGTCCATTCTTCGCAGATACCAACAGAGATTCTTTGCTGATACACTCCGGCGGCTGTTGAGGAACAAAGATGACAGCATCGGTCACCAGTAGTGCCCGTGAAGACTTATGGTAGAACGCCACCTCCACGTACGGCCCAATCCCTGAAAGCAAAGTTACATTCAGACTTCTTTTGTTTGTTTGCTAATTTGCAGTAGCACCACCACAACTGAATTATCTCGCACACATGACCTGGATATCCAAGTTTAGATCCAAGAAGATTGCGGCTGGTTAAGTGTATTTGTCAGAAAATAACATGGCATGCCATTATCAGACATGTATCCCTTCTTTTTATTACTATCAGGCTTATCGCTATCATCTCCACACTAAGCATGTTTTTTTCTTTCCTTTTCAGTTTTGTAATGTCCCTGTTATATCGGATGTTTCTTCAAAAGAGCAACTAATTCTTTTCTAGGTTCAGGTTTTCAGTATGTCTCAATTAGGTGGCAATATGTAACTAACTGCAGCTTACCAGTTACTCGAGGCGAGTCAAGAAACTAGCTACAAGTCATCACAATGATAGACCATTATTTGGAATTTGAAAATCTAGAGCATGATGGAGTTTCTACATTTAATTTTGATAACATTCTAGAAAAAGTCCTAGATCAACTTCTTTTTGCAAAAATTGAAATTATTCTTTAGAAGAACACCTGACATATTGCAGGGGTTGAAACGTGTTCTCCATATCTACATGTTTAGACATTGATGTATTGCATCATTCGTCTTATGATTGGAGATGCATACTGTTTACCCACGCACTTGCAGTTAAATAAAATGTCAAATCACCAGGCCAGATAACATTTTATCCATTCAAAGATCACTTTGTTCTTCCCTTTGCAGAATATTAGATATATAAATGCATTGCACAAAAACTTCTCTCGGATTGACCATTTGAAAAGCCAATTCAAAACTTTGACTACAAGCATTTAATTTTCTTTTATAAAATCACATTCCCTAAAGTGCTACAAAGATGACCTAATGGAACTCTGGCAAAACTACGACAGCTCAGCTCAAAGATGGCGCGGCAACGCCGCGCCCTGGCTTTCTAGTGAGTATATGTATTTCCTCTACAGTATGTGTATTCAGCCCAAACGTCCATGTGACCAGGTCCATGTCCTGTGCAATACGTGCCCTTGAAATTGTTGAGACGGCCCTGCACCAAGTCCATGGGTGGATCCAAGGGTATTCCGAGTCATTTCCGAGAATACCAACTTTTTTTATGCACTCTTATCTTAAATATATATGTATACAAAATCTTTATTGTGGTGGCATCCTTTGGTAATAATAATATAATTTCGGTTTCAGCTGAGGATGTTTGAAGCTGGAATACATATGTGCGGTGTAAACATAGTTTTTGTTGACAAATATACATACATAACTAGAACAGCACCACCCATACTGCCAAGTGATAGAGTAGCATCATCGTCGCCAGGGAGTGCGCCGCCGGTGATGCAGCAGCCGTCGTCTGTGCCGCTGTGGTGTCGAAGACGAGCCGTGCGTTGTCAATGTCGTAGGTCATATTTATGCCTGTCTGCACAAGGCTTCCCAGGAGTGACAGGCCCGTGTACGGCATGATGCTCAGGCATTCCAGGCCAGTGTCGTTGTCGGCGAACAAGTAGTTGTACCTCTTGAGGTCCATCACCGCGTCATCGCCGTCGAACACCAGCGCGAGCTTCGGGATCGTCACGCTCTTCAGGGACTGCATCGTGTAGCACAGGTCGAGCCCGATCGCCGAGCCGTCGACCGGCTGCGCCGCCGTGATGCTGCCGGCTATCGCCTTCCTCACGGCGTCGTACGCCGCCTGTTCGAGGACTGTGAGCGGGTAGGTCGTGCTCAGGAACACCCCGCCGGACCCGTTGGCCTGGAAGTCGAACGTCCCGGCTGGGATGTCGGCGGCGAGGTCGTTGCCGTCGACTCTTACGCCGGTGAGCTTGACGGAGTACAGGTCAGGGTATAGGGTGCTGTTGAGGAGGGGAGTAGAACGGCTGTTCTTCGTCTGCTGCGGCGCGGCGTCGCCGCCGAACTGGATCCGGCTGCTGTCGTCGAACTCGTCGTCGTCCGACGCCAAGAAGTAGGAGAACCAGGAGAGCTGCAGCTGCGACACCAGCGACAGGGGACCCCGGCTTAAGCCGAAGCTGCCGGACGCGCCGGACAAGTTCCCCTGCAGAATAGCATCGCTGCAGCCAAACACCAAGCCGGGGGCGGGAGTGTCGCCGAACGTGAAGGTGTCGTTGGCGAGGTACCCCGTCGTGTTGGTGCTCTCGGACATATATGTGTACTTGCAGCGGTCGTCGCCGGCGGCGTTGCCGGAGCAAGTGTCGTTGATCACTTGCTGGCACGTCTGGCTACCGCAGGGAAGCCTCGCGAAGGTGGACGACCTGTCCGGCTCGAAGGCGGGCGCCGGCGCCGGCAGGCAGGGGCTGCAGGGCGAGCACTGAGACCACACCAGCGGGCCGTTGATGTCCAGGACGCCGGGTATGTTCTGCGGCGGGGAGGATGTACCGACGGTGAGGTTGAAGACGAAGAGGGGAACGCTGTCGGCGGATTTGTCCATCACCAGTTCTTTGCGGCCTTTTTCCGTGAGTTTCTTCAACAGCTTGATTATTTTCGCTCCCCTCTTCACGCTACTGGAGAAACCTCCAGGACCGACCCTCGACGACGGACGTGAACGGGCGCCGGCGGACATGGCGAGCGGCGGCGGCACGACGACCAGGAGCGCAAACACTACTGCTGCCATCGGCCGGAAGCTCCGGCCCATTGTGTTGATTATTGAACTAACTCTGCTCTTTTTTTTCAATTATTTCACGTTGCCAGTAGACCGTGCTACGCAGCTTTTATATAACCAACCACACTCCACACAGCAGGCTGTTGGCACTTCAGTGCCTACGAGTCAACATGTACATACTTTATCCAGTGCATGAAAAAAAAATTACGCTGTATATTAACTCTTTGGAAATAAATTACATTGAAAATGCGATAAAAGCTTCCATTATCAAAACAAAATCCTACATCTGAATCCTTTCGTTTTTCCATTGCTGTTTTAGAGTACCTATATCTATATGATCACCGAATAAAAAAAAAGTTTCCGCAGCGACTGTCCAAGCCGACAATTTTATAAACTACTCCCTCCGTCCCATTGAGTTTGTCGTTGGAAAACCGTGCCCCTCTCACAATCCCGCTTCCCGAGCGACAAACTCAATGGGACGGAGGGAGTAGCACATCCCGCACGGCTCAGAATCTTAGGCGGTGTTTCTGGGACGGGACAAACCCATTTTCCATTTTCTATTTGATAAGAAGTGACGGGACTAACATCGTTTTTTTTTGTTCTGAGACATCAAAATAAGATCAGCCACATGACAAACAGGGCCAACATGTCATTCTCTTTTTTCCTTTCTTTCTTCCTCCTCCTCTGCTTCCCCTTCGTACGGACGTCGCTATTGATGGTCCGTCGGGCCTGCGCTCCGCCACACATGGCCATCAGGCCAATGCGCCACCACCCATGGCCGTCGGCCTCGCGCACCACCCCGTGTCGCCGCCCTCGGGCTTGCGCGCCCTTCTTGCTCGCAAGGACGCGCGAAGTCGCTCGTCCTAGGTGGGACGTCCCCGTCCATTCTTTTTTCCAGGGGCAAGTTGAACCCGGATCTAACGGGTATATTCTCTAGTTGGACGATCCTGTCTGTGGTTGACTCTCAATCAAACACTAAGGCCATGTTCGGCTTACCCGATATTCGGTTTATTCGGCTTCTTTTTTCAGCCGGAACAATGTTTTTCTCTCACAACAATTCAGCCGAAACAGTGTTTTTCAGCCAGTTTCAGCCAAGTTTCAGACCAGCGAACGGGGCCTAAGTCGAGGTGGGATATCCCACCTTGGACCATCTCATCTCTCAAACCAAACACTGCCTTATATTACATAAGTAGTAAGTATTTTATATATAAATTTAATATGTATAACTAACCAACACGTATTATCTTTACTCTACATGTATCTATTTATACAATACTCTAGTTATTCAATATAATTCATGTTTTTATCATTGCATTCCGTATTTTTAATATGTACTCCGTATGTAGTTAAAATCTTTAAGTTATATACCTCTTTTTGCATTCATTTTTTATATCATGAATCTGCTATATTTTAGGTTTTAACTTTGATCTTATTGGTTGGAGTAAATTTTTGAATCCATATGTTAAGCTCAAACCCTAGTGATTATTCTATCTTTTATTCAAAGTTTATGTTTTATCTTTTATTTAAAAAATAGTTATAGGTCCTACACTCAACTCTTAGCTACTGTGATAGCATAAACAATCAATTCAACTTGCACCACCTCTAGAAACCTTAAACCCTATTTATAGCAAAGCGCGGGTTGGTCAAAGTTATCTTAAGTTGTTTCTCCTCCGTGCTGTCAGCCTGCCAAATTTCGCCGCCTCCACCGTGCCACGACCCTCCACGTCGGACACCCCTCCTCCACACCAGCCGCCGTGCACCGCCTACACGCCGGCGGCCTTCCTCCATGCTGGTGAGCACCGCTCTCTCTCCTTCCTAGGGCAACAACCATCGCCCAGTCCTAGGGTAACCACCGCCCGAGCTCTTACTCTCTCCTCCCTATCCTCTCCCTACCCGAGCTCCTACTTTCTCCTCCCCCTTCTCGCCCTGTTCGTTTGGGCTTGTTTGGCTGATAAACCATGACTAAAAGTACTGTTGGCTGATTTGGTGTGAGAGAAAAATACTGTTCGTTGGCTGATAAGCCATGGCTTATAAGCCAAACACGACCAAGCGAACAGGATGCCTGTAAATGCAATCTATAAGTGAGTTTTGGTGATAATGACTGTACAATTAAGGGTTAATGGCTTTTGTACGCCATTGACAACAAGTTAAATCATCGCGGGTGCATGACACGTGGAAGGAACCCCCCTCAATTCAAAAGGAATGGCTTCGAAGCTCAAAGGATTAGTTTAATTATATTTATGTTTTGAATTTGAGTTTAGGACAAGCTGTAATATAAAGGGAGAAGCGGTTGGTAAGCTGGGATGAACCAAGTGCTCAAAATCCTATACACTCACAAAGGACATCCAGCCTACACTCAACCAAAATCTTAAACATCCACATCTTCTTTGGCTGGCGTGGAACCTCCGCGCCATGGAGCCTCGACGTGTTATGGGTGGAGCCTGTACGCACGCTCAGTCAGCCGTTCCCTGTGGGAGCTGAGGGGTATAAATGCTTATCCCCTCCCTCCCCCGATGATCATCTTCTCCACTAATCCAACAATAAGCAGCTCGTCTCTCTCCTCTCCATATGCTGCAAACCACCGACCTCGATCCATTCTTAGTGATTTCTTGTGATGATTAGCCTTGAGAGAGAGTTGAGAAGCTAGAGAAGAGCAAGCTCCGTCACATTTAAGCGTTTGGTGAAACCCTAGGCGACACGCGACTGTGGTGTTTGTTACTCTTGGAGCAAGGCTCCTAGTCGGCTAGTGGTTGCCCATGTAGCACTCCTACCTTTGCGAGGTGCTTCAAGAAGCTTGTATTGCCCGGATTTGCTTAGTCGAACCCTCAAGCCTACTACTTGGTAATTGTCATGAGAAGAGGGAGGAATTGCAAGAACCTCCAAGCCTTTGTGTGGATTTTCTGCCGAATTACATGGTATATTTTAATGTAATATGCAAAACATGCCGCATCAACGCAATGCGACAAGCAACATACCGAGATTGTACATTGTGGATACTATGTCTACAAGTACATGCAGGTTGCCGTGCAGTACTCGAGACACCACGAAAATATAAGTAACTAATAGGTCGTCATCTCGTCGTATAATAAGTTGTCATCGCAAGCACATTATTGTTGAAAACCTTCATTCTAAACTATGTTTTCGTGTAGTTTATACTGGATCTTAATGCTAAGTGACTACATGATGACGATCTCCTGGAGATCGCCGTGAACCTATGCTGGCTTATACTGGACGAAGTTGTACACAGGAATGGTGAGTACCACGACCAATTGTTTGCGATAGGACATCAGGCTGATTGCATGAGGCTTCGCGACTGGCACGGTTTAAACTTATGTCGTTGAAAACAATGTGCATTTGACGTAACATTATTAGAAAATATTAATATGATGTTTGCTCCTCATTTGAATATATGTACATGTGTATATGCTGATTACAATGTGCTTGTATATGTATAATAATGTTATAGACTTTTGAAATTGATGCATGTTAATATATATACATACATGTGAAATAGGTGCACGTGAAGATATATATACAATTAAATGTCTATTTATTATTTGAAATCTGAGTTTTGAATACTGGCGAGAAAGATTTGTAGACGCGAATGTAGAACACATCCGCCTTTTGAACACTATTTTTAGAGACAGCTCTTGTTTTTAGCAGTCTCTAGAAATTGATTGGACGGTTGGCTTAGCTGTCTCTAAAATCATTGATTTCTAGAGACACAGAACTACAGCCGCTTCTAAAAATCTTTTCAGTAGCAGTGTTGCTGTACAGACTGGGCTACTTCGGACGGCCAGCATATGCTACGTAGCATCTATATGAGACACTGGATAATGACTTTGTTATACGTCGACTTGCCCAACGCACTACATCAAATATCATTTCCAGGGGCGGCTACAGTGCATTTGTAGGGACGGTTTGGCCAGCCGCCCCTACGTAAGGGTCTCTACAAATCATGCATTTGTAGGGGCGGTTCCCAGACCGCCCCTACAAATCAATTTATAGGGGCGGCTACAGTAAAAATTAAATTTACAATTCAAATTGGACCAGAACATATATTTTTCAATTAGCATTAAAGATAAACAAGATCACTAAATTCGTATAGTAATATTTCAGAGCAAATCAATTGAGACCTATGAACTACAGGAAGTAGTAAAAGATTCACTGTACAGTTCTGTAGAAGTTTACATGAGCTCTCTAGTCAGATGCGATATTATGCATCAAAATGACAGCATATGGCCCAGGTAATCAAGGTCCTATTCTCTTCAGAACTAGCACGCATTTCCAACATATGGATTTTCCAAGAGAACTATAAACTCAAGATACAAATCAGGAAGGAACTGATCTTATCCAAACTATAAACATGGCATAGTTTCAGTCTTGCAAGTCATATTACCTGCATAAATATTGATACTATGAGGAGTGGCTTATCTCCCACCTTTAGACGTCTAGCTTGCAAAAGAAAAAAACCAACTCAGTAAGCAAAGCAAAGACTGTTGTACTTTTTTAAAGCAACCTAGATACAGGTGCATATGCATTACAATGCGTAGTTACATTTAAATATCAATATATGTCGTAGGAACAATTTTTTAAGAGCAGGAAGATAAAAAAATAGTTGTTTTCATATGCAAACATGACAGCCAAACTCAGATCAAGACATAGCAGACAAACACTACAACATGGATTATAGAGGCCCAAACTTTCTGCTCTTGCTCTACACGCATTAGAACCTACGGCATGGTTCTTATCTTACTGGAAGAGAAGAAAATTTGATGGCCCAGAAATCGGCTGCCGGCCGGAGCAATGCAAACAAAGCTAGTGGCTAGTGCCTAGCTTTTTACCGTGAAGAAGTCGGTGCTGCGCATGGCCCAGAAGAAGATGACGGTCATGACAACGAGGTAGGTGCCATAGGGGATATCCAATGTTTTGCCTGAAGGGGAAAATAGAAGAAGATATCACTAGAACTAAGAATTCAGAGGGGATATACACTATTGTATAGGAGAAACTACTTACAGCAATGCCATCATTCTTGTCTTTTAGAAGGTCTAAGAACATTATGTCAGCAAGGTCTAGGGGACCACTATCATCAGAGCCTGAATTACCACTAGGTTCTTCTATTGCGGAACCAGTATATGCCTCGTCCATCAGTGCAAGAAGCATCTGTACCATAGAAAAGGATAATGCTCTTAACAGTTTTGGACTAGATAATTCACTCATAGCTTCTAGGCCAATTCATTCTGAAGATTACCTCAGGAGCAACGCTCTTCTGGATTGTAGCTATACTACTGCCAATAAGAGTTCCAGAACTTCTTTCCACCTTTTCCAGTGCCACCACCAACACTGGGTAAAATTTAGAGTGACGAGGAACAAAGTTGTTGAAATCAATACATTATAGTTGAACAAAAACCAATAATGCATGGTTGAATGACAAAAGACACTTATCTAAATCAAGCCATAAAATCTGGTAGTCTCCAATAAATATCAATCACAACTGATTCATATTATGTGCAGTATTGGAACTCAAAATGAAGAGTTCTTTACCAAAAGAATCTGAATAGTGTGCCAACTGTATACTCCATGTTAGTTTCAAAAAAAATTGTATACTCCATGTTCACAAATAAAAAGTGAGTAACTGTATACAGGATAAACAATCAAGGCCAGCAGGGACCAGGTCATGTATGTATGCTATACATTACAGAAATCTCACATATTGTAAGAATGTAAGGAATGCACATCACATGAAAGCAGAAATAATAATTTAATAATGCCATAGTGCACCTCACTCATCAACTAATCAGCAGAAAAAATTGTTTGGGTTATATAAAAATCCTGAAGGAGAAATATCAACAGGCTTACTTGGCAAATTCATAAGGGATAGGAACAGAGGAAGAAAAGATCCTGCTGACATCATTAACGAAAGTACTTCCGCAAACTTATTCTCCAGTCTAGAATGTTAGCAAACAAATTAGGTAGTTCAACAGGATTGCTATTGAATATTTATGCTACCAGTACCAAGTCATTTAAAGGAAACATAGATGACAGATATAGGCTAAGTTCATGACAATAAGAGCACATACCTCTCACCATTTGATGCAATAAGCTTTAACAACAATGGATAGAACTGTGTATAAACAAGAATACACAAGCATTGGCATGTGCTAACATGATTAAGTCGAATTTGGAAAATAGGAAGAGAAGAGAGAAATATTCTATAAAGAATCTTGCAATAGTTGGTTGAGTAGCTTATCATAGAAATATGGTTTTTTCTGTTTTTTCTCTACCATTTTGGCTTACGGCCTCCTGTATTGTAATTATTTCTTATGTTAATGAAGAAATACATGTAGGGGCCTCCCCGCAATTCTCATAAAAGATTAATACATATGCTATAAAAAAACAATGAAGCAGGATTTATATCTTTCAAAGCAGTGGTCCGCAACAACATGAATAATAGGAGCTACATGTGGAATTTGCCAGTTCCAAGTAAGTAAACATTTGAAGTGTTGGCACCTGTGGAATCAAATTGGGAAAGGAGCTAAGGATCTTTGTCTTGTTTGTTACAAGGAATTCAACCGTGCGCTCTGCAATAATAGGATCTGCAAACTCCCTATTTACAAGAAAAAAAGTTGAGTATCTTAGATGCTTGTGGTAGCAATCCAACGATGGTATACAGATCAAGAGAAAAACATAGAAAATAACATTACCTACTTAAGTAAGAGCGGAAGAAGGTTTTCAAGCTACCATCAGCATCGTGCAAGACCGCCTCCCCAAAATCCAGGAAGAATTGCAGGATGGTCTGGTACGAAAAAATACAGAACACTAAATTAGTTATAAGTTTGGCAAACTCTTTACAACGAATCAACAATAAGTAATTTGCCACCAACAGCTATGCAAGTAATCCATTGTTCGGTGAATCAGGGAGTAAGGACATTATAATCATTTAGTTAACACTAGATTAAAGTCTCTCACCCAAAGACTAGACATACGGACCACAACGATAGAGGAGATCAAAACCCTAAACCAATCTCGAGCCCGGACCACAACGAACACAACTACAAAGCCCCACCCCCAAGACCAAATCACCAAAGAACCCTAGATCCACGAGATCAGAGAGATCTAAACGGGGGTCGAGGGACGCACCTAGGGTTTCATGGAGCAGACGAGATGTGCGGCCTGGGGTCAAATGAGAGTGCGGCCTTGCCCTTGTAGATGCTGTAGCTGGTGAAGACCCTCCTGTCCTGCACGTCGTTGGGGGCGCGCCCGTACCCGCTGTCTCCACGCAGTGGCGGCGAGGCCCGGGGGTCGAAGTAGTCGGAGTGGCGCGGGGACGCGACGGGGCACGTGGGGAGCGTGGCGGCGGACTTCCTGGAGGAGGCAACGGGTGGGGCTAGTAGGGTCAGGGCGTGTAGGGGCCTGGGGTGGTGGTGTATGGGCAGGAGCACAGTCGGTGGTGGTGGCGAGGCGAGCGAGAGGTAACCTGTTTTTTTTCTTTTTCTCAATGAGTAGGGGGAGAGGTGGGAGATATTTGTTGTACAGGTGATTTGTAGGGGCGGCTGGTGATTGAGCCACCCCTATAAATCGTAACACTAGGGGTGTGGGGGATACACCCCCGGGTACCACAAGATGGTACATGGGCCGCACCATCCGAGGTGGCTCGGCCCGTAAGATCGAGGCGTGCACGGCAAGATTACAAGTTGTACTAGATATTGTAATAGTACCAAATATGATACTTTACTTATAACCCTCCTCCTCCAGACTATATAAGGAGAGGCAGGGGTCCCCCTCAAAAACATCTACAATGGATCACCTCAATCAATACAGAATAATGAGACACAGGACGTAGGTATTACGCCAACACGGCGGTCGAACCTGCATAAATCTTGTGTCTTGTGCCTCTGTAACCATCTGGTTCCTGATTACATGCACCGTCTACCGACAATCTACCATCATGGGCATACCCCTAGATGGACTGCCGACCATATTTCGTCGATAGTGGCGCACCAGGTAGGGAGTGTGCGCGCTGATCCATGGTGAATCAGATGGCGTACCTTAAGATCAACATCATCTTCTCGGCGACGGTCCGTGCGTCCAGCTAGTACGGGCTGCCGCTGGCAAGGTGCTCCTACACAAGTGTCCAGTCGCCAAGATCCAATCAAGACGCCCGCTCCAGGAAGCTTCGCATCGGGTCCTACCGCCACGAACTTTGCTATAAGATCCAATCAATATCAAGCAGGCAGAGGTCCGTGTATCTACAGGACCATGCAAGCCGATGATGAATAAACAAACAATGGAGACATGCATGGACGCATGCATATACGCGCATACACCTCTCCCACGTGCAAGAGCAGATTCGCATGCCAGCAAAGACAGACACATGTTCGCCAAATATTCCATCACCTAGAGGCCAATCTGCATGCACGTCTGCGGCTCAAGCCCACCAATATGGCAAGCTAAGTCATGTTTTCTATTTCAATTAACTATTCTATCGAATATACAATGGATCTCTGCATGTACCTGATTATTTCTGGCAGGAGCCTAATTGCGCACTCCGTATGCCACCAACCGACGATTCCAGAATCATCCATTCAGTAAACAAAGGGGCGTTCAAGATCTGAAAGGAGTGCTGGCTAATTCCGGCTTGCATGCATGGGTTCATGATCTACGTCATCATGCAAGCTAGATATAGCTTCCACAAGCAAGCAACGCCAAGGCGTATACGGGTATATACGTGCATGAACAGGTCATCCGAACCACGTCCGACTCCAACTCAGACACGACGGGGGCTTCGGCTTCCGCGCTGATTGCCTCTGCTGCGACAAGGAGTCCGACGTCTTCATGACATGACCCAATCCGGCATGCAAGCAATCAGGAGTTGTATGTATTCATACATGAACGCTTGCATGCACGTGCATCTACAGCACCATGCATACGAAGACCATGGATCATACAAGCAAGCCATCTTTATCCAAGTCTCCACCAGCGGACGTCGAGGCCATGCGCTTTGCCCCAGGAACACAGTTCTACTTCGACGCTTTTTGACTTCGACATCAACGGGATTGACGCCGACAACTTCAACCCGTGCTCTGGACTTCGTCAAGCTATGCCACAACTCCGCACGTTGCGAGCTCCGACCTTTGCATGGCCAATGTGTTTCGACTACGCCCTGTTCGCCTACGACTCCGCGTACACGTCCCAAGCGGCTCCGCTGAGCTCCGACCACGTCGACCACGGACCACGTCGACCACGGACCAAGCGGCTCCGCTGAGCTCCGACCACATCGACCACGGACCACGTCGACCACGTCTCGAGCAGCTCCGCCAAGCTCCAACCACGTTGACCACCAGACCACATCGCAATGATGATCGCCGCGAAGAACGGCGCTACGACAACCACGACCACCGTCATGACATGTCGGAAGGCTCGAGGACCGGACAACTTCATCACCGTCGACCAGATTTCTATCCAAAGATAAGTACACTTCTAATATTTATATTTAATATAATTTTTCATTACGACGTTTCTCCACAAACGTCCTCGTCATGATTATTCTTCAAATAACGTTTGTCCATGTATACAATCTTAAATATAACATACAGCTATACTTAATGCAAATCCTCGACCAGTCATGTTGACGCTCGATGTCTCCAGAAATAGTCTTGTCTCCGGCTCCTCCCTACACGTGCACGAGCGTCTGCCCTCTGCGTTATGGGTGATCGGCAGCGGCTCCTTAGCGACGCTTTGTTCTTCCTACACGTGCATGGGCTCCGCGCCCCACGTTATGGTTAACGGGCTAGCTAGGGCTGGAGACTCAGCTACATACTAACTGGTCGGGCAATTTATATTAAGTATAAACACAAACTTCATATTAACACTGATGTTTACAAAGCACCGACTGCTTTATCACATCATGCTCATTTGCAAATGACTGCTGAGCGTCATACGCTATTTCTTCACCGTTGATTTTTCTTCATAATTTATTATTTTATACATCATGTACTACCATTCTACATATTTATATTGCAGGAATTTCGAGCTATGCTCAGGGACTTCGTCGCTCGCTTCTCGACCTACGCTCGGGGACTGCCTCGATCACTCTCCGACCACAGCTCGGGGACTTCATCGCTCGCTTCTTGACCTACGCACGGGGACTGCCTCGATCACTCTCCGACCATAGCTCGGGGACTTCGTCGCTCGCTCCTCGACCTATGCTCGGGGACTGCCTCGACCACTCTCCGACCATGGCTCGGGGACTTTGCGTCTCGACTACATGCGACTGGCGACTCGCATACAGTTGGGATATTTTTTCTCACTTAGACCTTGCTACAAGGCTCATACCTCGCCTTCCAGCAAGCTCGGGGACTACATCGGTACGATGCACCTGTCGGTGCAGCTCGTATCGCCTGTACGACGATTGGATTCTCAACTTAACTGGGAATTCTTTTTAGACCCTAGCACCACGTGCCTACGTTACCTACTACCAGGCTCGAGGACTAAGTGGGCACACTTCACCTTGCGGTGAATGTGTTTGTTTTTTGACCACTACGCCTTTGACGATCAAAGACGCTACGCTTCAAGACACCCTTACGTTTCTTCACAGAAACCCAAGTGGGCACACTTCCCAGGACGGAAATCATTTTCTTTCTTCTTAAGAGCACCATACATTCTTCGGACAACCTACTTCTCCGGCAACAACGGTGGTCGGAGATGTCAAGAACTCAAGCCTCACTGTCTGGAGAAGGTTAAAATGGCGTGTCGCATCAGAATACATGGCGCTCGGGGACTAGCTGTGGGGGATACACCCCCGGGTACCACAAGATGGTACATGGGCCGCACCATCCGAGGTGGCTCGGCCCGTAAGATCGAGGCGTGCACGGCAAGATTACAAGTTGTACTAGATATTATAATAGTACCAAATAGGATACTTTACTTGTAACCATCCTCCTCCAGACTATATAAGGAGAGGCAGGGGTCCCCCTCAAAAACATCTACAATGGATCACCTCAATCAATACAGAATAATGAGACACAGGACGTAGGTATTACGCCAACACGGCGGCCGAACCTGTATAAATCTTGTGTCTTATGCCTCTGTAACCATCTGGTTTCTGATTACACGCACCGTCTACCGACAATCTACCATCATGGGCATACCCCTAGATGGACTGCCGACTATATTTCGTCGACAAGGGACGGCTGGTGAGTGAGCCGCCCCTACAAATCGATCCTATTTGTAGGGGCGGCTCGTATTATTAGCCGCCCCTACTGTGCCATTTGTAGGGGCGGCTGGTCTAGTGGCTCCTGAGCACGTCACTGTAGGGGCAGCTCCATCACCAGCCGCCTTTACAAAAAAATTTGTCCTATTGCTACAAACCATTTTTCACGTAGTAACGTGGACTCATCAACGGAGATTTGACTCGCCGTGCAATGCACGCAGAAAACCCTATCTCGAGTGTACTTAGAAGGTCCACAAAGTCACAAACCATACACGTGCATTATATTTTTTTTAATGGACGAAAAAACCCTATCTTCAGTGTGCTTAGAATGTCCACACAAATTATGCATACACACGTGCATTATAATTTTTTGACGCAAATGTGCATTATATTCCAGACAACAATAATACAGTCCATATACGTTGCCATATCGATTCGCCGATTCATTCAATTTAATTGGTCAATAAATATAATATCATTTTCATGAAGAATTTTTGTAAAGCAGCAGTCGTCGAAGTCGAAGTCTTGATAGATCGTTGTGTACCTAGCCAGGTCATGGGAAAAACTATTCAGATAATGCCGGTAATGTCAGGCATGGACTAGCCAAGAAAGTCTATTATTTTTTTGGAGCTGTCTATCTAGCACTAGTGTGTTTTACCGGCGTCGAGCACCCAATTTTTTTCTCCATACCTTCTTCCTCCTCCCGACGCTCTGCCACCGCCCACCGCCATGCTACGGCACGGTAGGGCTTGACGGAGCTCCGCCGCCACAGCCATGGAGCTCCAGGGAGAGACCATACCGCACCCGTGGCGACCTCCTTCTTCCCTCCACCCCTTCCCACTGCCACCACGGCCATGGATGCCCCCGCCCCGCCCTAGCCCGGCCGCCTCTGCAGCCGCTGAAACCCTAACGTCGCCCTCCCGTTGTCCCCACCTCCTGGACGGTCTGCCTCCCCCGAGCCTATTCTAAGGCCACCAGATTTGGAGAAGAAGAGAGTGAGAGGCTGGAGATGTGAAGAGAAAATTCGAGTGTTGGATTGCTCCAAAAAACTATCCTTCAATCATCTCGGAGAGTTCTCAACAATTTCTTCCCAAAACCATGGACTTTTCCAACTCACCAAAAATTAGTGGAAGGAATAAATAAGACCATATCCAATAGTTTCCAATAATTTACTCCTAAAATATAGAACACAATTTTATATCAGGAATCATATACTATTTCTAAATTATCGTAACACTTTTATATATTTTTTTTTCTCTCTTATACCCAAAATTTTCAAAATTGACATTCAAATCAAGATCACAGCTTCAGCTCCAATAATAATATTTTTATATATGTCCAGACGACACTGGGCCTGTTCGCTGGTTGGTGCTGGTGCTGGTTTGGGCTGGCTGGTGCTGGTTTTTTTTGAGAGAAAAACACTGTTGGCTGGCTGGTTTGGGCTGGCTGAAACCAACAAGCGAACAGGCTTACACGGACGTCGTCAGTGGGACATGCAAGATATTCCTACTCGTTGTTCTTTCTAAATTAGAAAACCGGCCTAAAAATTGTGCATTTGTATCTTGGACTATTTTTGGAACCAGAGAAAAGATAAATTAACCACACAGACGGCTACGTACACAGGTAACTTGTGATAGCCGAACAGGCCAGTTCGGACGGTTAGCATCTGAAGGTAGGTAGCATCTATATATATGATGCACTGGATCGATAATGACTTTGTTATATGTCGTCTTGCCCAACGTGGACCCATCAACGGAGACTTGACTCGCCGTGTGCAATGCACGCACAAAACCTTATATTGAGTGTACTTAGAAGGTCCACAAACCATACACGTGCATTATATATTTTTTAATGGACGAAAAACCCCTATCTTGAGTGTGCTTATTAGAAGGTCCACAAACCATACATGTACGTGCATTACATTTTTTTTGAATGCAAATGTGCTTTATATTCCACTATTACGTTGCCATCGGTTCGCTGGATTCATTCAACTTACTTAATTGGTCAACATAGTATCATTTTCATGAAGATTTTCGTAAAGCAGCAGTCGTCGAAGTCGAAGTCGAAGTCTTGGTAGATCGTTGTGTAGCTAGCCAGGTCTCTTGGGAAAACTATTCAGAGATAACGCCGATAATGTGAGGCATCGACCAGCAAAAAAAGTCTATTGTTGGATACTCAGTGAGATTGAGCCTCTTGCTCTCGATCTTATCTTCTTCTTCTTCTTCTTCTTCTTCTTCTTCTCCTCGCGCTTTTCATGTCCAGAATAATATTTATATATCTCTAAAAGACATGAGAAAATATAAGGCTCCCTGTTTGATGAAAAAAAAACACTAACAAAACAAATCAATGGTATCCCCATAATGAACAAAAAAATAACAATGGTGTAATCTAGTTTCCCCATATGTAAGCCCTATGGCTTCCCCTTTGTAACTTGCTACTCATGTAATTGAGCTGCAGTGTTCTGCAGCTCAAGTGTGATGAAAAGGTAGGGATAACCCCTCCCCCCACCCCTCGTTACCTCAAAAAAACATATATTACAAGAATAAGGAGTATTAACGACTTGATGCTAACGACCACGTACAAATTTTGGTTGTCGGTCCTGGTTTCGAGAGATTTCACGAAAATACTTACGGAACCGACGACCACACAACTGGTGGTCGCTATTTATTTCTGGTTTTGGTAGTTATCAAATATCTCATTACTGGAAACAGCAGTTTTGCCGTGTGTCAGCCCAAAAAACACTCGGCAAAGGATGTAACACTCGGCAAACAGCACACGACATCTATAGTACCGGTAAACGTCTCTTTGCTGAGTGTTTTTTATCGGGCACTTGACAAATACTTTGCCGAGAGCTGAAACCCACACTCAACAAAAAAAAGTAACGTGACGGCGCAAAGACGGTCACGGCGCGTTTGCCGAGTGTTCGAGATTTGACACTCGACAAAGAAGCCATGTGTTGCGGAGTGCCCAGGCCCTGACACTCGGTAAATATGCCCTCGTTTGCCGAGTGTCCAGGCACTGACACTCAGTAAACATGGCTGCTTTGTTGAGTGTCAAATCTCGGGCACTTGACAAACATGGCTGCTTTGCCGAGTGTCAAATCCTGGACACTCGAAAAAAACTGGCCAGAATGTACAGATGTTGGCTTCTTTGTCGAGTGTCACAGCGCACACACTCGTCAAAGAAGCCATTTTAGTCCCAGAATGTACAGATTTTGGCCACGTGTCCGTTTTGCCGAGTGTTTTTACCTTGGCACTTGACAAAAGTCCTCTTTGCCGAGTGTAACACTCAGTAAAACGACCATATATTTTCAGTTTTTATGGTTTGGTCACGTATAACGTACCCCACTTAAATAAACATCGCAGGCATCACACATAATTCACAATGAGCATCACAGTCAGTTCATATAGATATATCTATACTATTTCTAAATTATCGTAACACTTTTATATATTTTTTTCTCTCTTATACCCAAAATTTTCAAAATTGACATTCAAATCAAGATCACAGCTTCAGCTCCAATAATAATATTTTTATATATGTCCAGACGACACTACACGGACGTCGTCAGTGGGACATGCAAGATATTCCTACTCGTTGTTCTTTCTAAATTAGAAAACCGGCCTAAAAATTGTGCATTTGTATCTTGGACTATTTTTGGAACCAGAGAAAAGATAAATTAACCACACACACACGGCTACGTACACAGGTAACTTGTGATAGCCGAACAGGCCAGTTCGGACGGTTAGCATCTGAAGGTAGGTAGCATCTATATATATGATGCACTGGATCGATAATGACTTTGTTATATGTCGTCTTGCCCAACGTGGACCCATCAACGGAGACTTGACTCGCCGTGTGCAATGCACGCACAAAACCTTATATTGAGTGTACTTAGAAGGTCCACAAACCATACACGTGCATTATATATTTTTTAATGGACGAAAAACCCCTATCTTGAGTGTGCTTATTAGAAGGTCCACAAACCATACATGTACGTGCATTACTTTTTTTTTTTGAATGCAAATGTGCTTTATATTCCACTATTACGTTGCCATCGGTTCGCCGGATTCATTCAACTTAATTAATTGGTCAACATAATATCATTTTCATGAAGATTTTCGTAAAGCAGCAGTCGTCGAAGTCGAAGTCGAAGTCTTGGTAGATCGTTGTGTAGCTAGCCAGGTCTCTTGGGTAAACTATTCAGAGATAACGCCGATAATGTGAGGCATCGACCAGCAAAAAAAGTCTATTGTTGGATACTCAGTGAGATTGAGCCTCTTGCTCTCGATCTTATCTTCTTCTTCTTCTTCTTCTTGCGCTTTTCATGTCCAGAATAATATTTATATATCTCTAAAAGACATGAGAAAATATAAGGCTCCCTGTTTGATGAAAAAAACACTAACAAAACAAATCAATGGTATCCCCATAATGAACAAAAAAAAAACAATGGCGTAATCTAGTTTCCCCATATGTAAGCCCTATGGCATCCCCCATGTAACTTGCTACTCATGTAATTGAGCTGTAGTGTTCTGCAGCTCAAGTGTGATGAAAAGGTGGGGATAACCCCTCCCCCACCCCTCATTACCTCAAAAAAACATATACTACAAGAATAAGGAGTATTAACGACTTGATGCTAACGACCACGTACAAATTTTGGTTGTCCGTCCTGGTTTCGAGAGATTTCACGAAAATACTTACGGAACCGACGACCACACAACTGGTGGTCGCTATTTATTTCTGGTTTTGGTAGTTATCATATATCTCATTACCGGAAATAGCAGCTTTGTCATGTGCCAGCCCAAAAAACACTCGGCAAAGGATGTAACACTCGAGAAACAGCACACGACATCTATAGTGCCGGCAAATGTCTCTTTGCTGAGTTTTTTTATCGGGCACTCGGCAAATACTTTGCCGAGAGCTGAAACCCACACTCGGCAAAAAAAGTAACCTGACGGCGCAAAGACGGTCACGGCGCGTTTGCCGAGTGTTCGAGATTTGACACTCGTCAAAGAAGCCATGTGTTGCCGAGTGCCCAGGCCCTGACACTTGGCAAATATTCCCTCGTTTGCCCAGTGTTCAGGCACTAACACTCGACAAACATGGCTGCTTTTGCCGAGTGTCAAATCCTGGACACTCGAAAAAAACTGGCCCAGAATGTACAGATGTTGGCTTCTTTGCCAAGTGTCACAGCGCAAACACTCGGCAAAGAAGCCATTTTAGTGCCAAAATGTACAAATTTTGGCCACGTGTCCGTTTTGCTGAGTGTTTTTACCTTGGCACTCGACAAAAGTCTTGCCGAGTGTAACACTCGGTAAAGCGACTATATATTTTTAGTTTTTATGGTTCGGTCACGTATAATGTACCCCACTTAAATAAACATCGCAGGCATCACACATAATTCACAATAAGCATCACAGGCAGTTCATATAGATATATCGACAACACATAAATGCAAATAAACTTTAGAATCACAAGTAGGTTCATTCATAACCACAAATGCAAATAAAATTCACTGAGTGCAACGGTGTCCACTAAGTAGTCACTTAGTAGTCACAAGTAATCCACAAATGCAAATACAGATAAAATCACAAGTAGTCACTAAGGAGGCCACGGTGTCCACTATGACCACGCTGGGTCATAAGGCTCATTCGATGCCGCTGATTGATTCTGCTCAAAAGAGAAGAGATAAATCATTCTAGTTTCTAGTTTATTTCTAGTTTGTAAACTATAAATCATTCTAGTTTCTAGTTTCTAGTTTCTAATTTATTTCTAGTTTCTAGTTTATTTCTAGTTTCTAGTTTCTGGTGTCTAGAAATCTTTGTAAAATTGATTCTGCATAAACTAGAAACGGTGATTATAAGGTTGTGAAGTGACTCACAGTGTCTGAAACAGTATTTGGAGCATGTTGAGGAGGAGGGACTGACATCGGTGGCGGAGGTTGACCGATTGCAGCGTAAACACCCCTCATATATTCAAACATCTGCAGCCGCTCTGCCTCCATCCTCTGTCGCTCTGCCTCCTCCCTCTGCCGCTCTGCCTCCATCTTCGCCTCTAGCTCCTCCCAGCGCCTCGTTGAGTCGTTTCTTGTTCTAGCAGAGCCTACAATATTTTATCCTAATGTTACAATGCAATGCAAAAGTATATAAAAATCAATGAACGATAAATAAAATAGAAATAACCTAGGGTGCGTTCATTTGGAACCATATAGAGTCCGGCCATGGGCGTATCGTCGGGTTAGAACTCGTGCTCCGTGCTCGAATCTGGTAGAGAGTGGGAGTACTGGTTGTGTTGACTGTGTCGCCGCCAATCTAGAACCGGTCATGCTTCTTGCCTCCTCCCGCCCTCATGACCATTTCTCCATCAAGGTCATGGGTGCTCGGATCGTACTCTGGGCCATGGATCGCCCTTGCCATCGATGTGTATCCATCGAGGTGGCTGTGGATGGACTCGTTGCTATACGCTGAGGGCGGGTCCTCTGGGTTGTAGGTGACGTCGGTCGTTGCCTTGCCCTTGTGGGCCAAAGCATATGCCATGAACTAGGAGCAAGGCTCGCCACCATGTGCCGCTGACTACAAAAAAACAATATGATTAGAAATTATGCAGAATTGAGCGTTAGAATAAAGAAATGAATTCGCGTACCCATCTAGCAGCGTATTCTAAGAGGTTGAGGTTGCCTTGATGGTGTGGTGCACTCAGCATCAGCAAATGCCGCTCCTGGCAAGCGTTGTGATTCTCCTCCCACACGGGGTCGCACCACCTGTCCACCATTCGGGCCCAACACTGCAGATCGTAGGCGCATCACCACGGAGGCACCTACATCATCAAATATATTACATATAAGAAGATGAAATTAAGCATAATTAATCTCAGAAAAAATAAGTATTAATGTTCTATATTTACCTTCAGGTATTATTCTAGGGTCAGACTCATGGTCCTTGCCGCACTTTTAGGGAGCCTCACTTTAACAATTTCCGCGTGGTATTGGATCACGGCCTGGATGCGCGCCTCGTAGTGTCCTTGACGAGATTCTTGGTAGCTTTGTCAGCCACAGCATCCGCCTTGGCCTCGTATCCCTCCTCGCATCTAAAGAAATCCTGCATATAGACGCGATGTATCTATTCATTATTTCAAGAATGTCCAATCAATGCGATGTATTGAGCAATGTAGTGCGAGAAAGACTTACCCAAAGGTCAGCCTTGACACGTTGCGCCTTGTCGTCGAATACCATGCTATCCCAATCAGGGGCGTCGGGGACGGCGGCATAGTGGGCCCACGTGTAGGCTGACTCGATAGTTCCGTCGAACTGCACCAGGCCAAGGAACTTTTCCTAGATCAAAAGACCAAGGATGCCATTCACATGGCGTGCGTGATCAGCCCCATCGACCTTCCTCCAACCCCTGTCCAAGTGATTAAGATAAATTATTAGTTTCTATTGTAATTTTGAACATATCAAACAAAAAATTAGTAATAACATCTAAATTTACTTACTTGTCTCCATCTTTCTATTGTAATTTTTAACATATCAAACGAAAAATTAGTAATAACATCTAAATTTACTTACTTGTCTCCATCGGGTCGAATCAGCGGGCATCTCTCAAGAGGTATCGGTCGCCTCGGGAGGGTCGAGGGACCTCACAACCACACACGCGACAAAGTAGAGGAAGAGGTATCCCCTATCTCCTCGTCCACCCCTGCCTCCTCCTCCACCTATACCTCCTCCTCCACCTATACCTCCTCCTCCTCAGAGGATGAGTGAGCGGAAGGTAACTCAGACGGCAATGAAGGTACAGGCGATGGTGGTCTCATCTTGCCTCCACCCTTCTCTCGACCCCTGGGTCTACCCCGAGGTCTCTTCTCGGACCCCTCAGCTGCATCGGACCCTGCAGCTGCATTGGACCCTTTACGCATCGTTGTCGCTTTTGAGTAAAGCGACGTTATCCTCTTCATACCACCCACCATTGTTCAATCACCTACAATTAAAAAGAGTAAATCAATTAGCATAGATAATACATCAAAATAGATGCAAAATAAATAAAACATACTTAGAAAATAACATGGTATGACAAATAATAAATCAATTAGCATGGATCATACATGTATTAGAAATAATCATCATGATCAGGATTAGCTGGATCATAAGTCTCATCATCACTATCACGCATGTCGATATAATCATCCTCGTGCTCCGAAGGAGGAATGTTGTCATCACCGTCATTGCTTAGATGTAATCGCTAAAGTAATTATATGTCCTTCACATTCTGAACCTCGTCTTCGGCGTCCTCATCAGCACCACTTTTATTGTCTACTTCCATACCCTGAGCTTCGATTAAGTCTATCTCAAAACTCCCTTCGAGCCCATCTTCTTGAAAGAACTCTTCATCATATGTGTTGGGGTCTATGTTGTAATCTTGATTGTTTGGGACATGTAGTTTACTATGTGGCGATACCTTGTACACAATATCCCAACCCTTAAGACGGTCTACAGTTTGGCATGGGTATGAGAGATAATAAACTTGCGTGGCCTGTTGAGCCACAATATAGACATTGTCTCCTAGTAAGACGGATGATTGTTGAATTTTGACTAGCCCAAGATTAGGGGTCCGCCTCACTACTTCAGGATCAAACCAATGGCATTTGAATATAACGGGATTAAGAGGTTTGCAACCATGAAACATGAGTTCGTATATTTCTTCAATTCTTCTGTAATACTCAATCCTATCTAAGTCTTGCGTAAAAACTCCGATATTTGTGGTTCTTTGATTGGTCCGACTCTGCTTGTGGCTTATTGTGTGAAAGCGATATCCATTCACGTCATAACCGGTAAATGACCTGACCCTATAGGCACAACCATCGGCAACCTGTGTCAACTCGACACTGATAGACACATCGGTTTGTCCCTACAAGTTCAAGCAGTGTAGTTCGTTATATTAGTCGCACGTACGAGCAACTTGTAATGTCAAACTAAGTACGAGCCAAATTGGATAGTACCTTCTATTTGAACTAAGAAATAAAATCGAGCATTCCATTTCCCGGACCCTCTCTAAGAAGGGTCAAAGTTTCCTGCGGGGTAGGTTCCCTTGATTCACGCTAGAATTGTTCATGAAATTCCCTATACCAACGAGAAACAAGGGAGTTGGACACAGAATTGTGACTACTTGAGAAAAAGTTTATTGAGAACTTACAACATGTATGGCTCCAGTTCGGATAGGTTGGTCAACACATATAGCATAATAGTGCACCACTCTTCATGTTTCAAGGTCTTGTTAGTTGCACCACTTGCACTTCCTAGTTGCCCTTAGAAAATGCTAAGGTTAGATTCATCTTCACCAGCATTGTAACGAGAGGATGGATTATGCACGCTAGGAAGGTTGTCAGCATAGTATTTTATTGTAAAGTTTGACACCTCCTCCTGAATGTATGCCTCTGCTATGGATGCTTCAATTTTGTATTTATTTTTACATTTAGTTTGAAGAACCTTTTGAAATCTCTCAATTGAATAGCACCAACGGGGAGGTGCAAAATCAAATGCTATATCGGATTGAAGAAGCCAGGTGGAAAGATCTTCTCCAACCTATAGAGCAACACATGCGCCATTCTTTCCATGTCTGCAACCACGATATGAGATAACTCCTTAGCACAAAGCTGGTGGAAGAAATTGCTCAACTCCGCCAGCACTATCTAGACATGCTCAGGGACATAGCCTTGAACCATCACCAGTAGTAGCCACTCAAACCATATGTGGTAGTCATGACTCTTGAGCCCATTGATTCGTAAAGTAAATAAATTCACTCCCCTCTTTAGATTCGCTGCATACCCATCAGAGAACATTAACATTTGGAACCATTCTAATACTTCCCTCCTTTGGGCCCTCATCAGAACGAAATAGGCCTTAGGTTTTCTCCATGACTTCCCACCTGTGGGAGGCGCCATGTCTAGCTTTGGTCTATTGCATAACCTCGCTTGATCCACTCTAGCCTTAATATTATCCTTTGTCTTATCAGGAATGTCCATGATTGTACCAAAAATTGCCTCGGCGACATTCTTTTTAGTGCGCATTACATCAATGTTATGTGGAAATAGAAGGTCATCAAAATAGGGGAGGTTCCACAAGCACGACTTGTGAGTTCATGCATGTTGCTCACCATATCCTAGAAAATGATCTCTTTGGTCATTGACCTCGAGAGCGTCTAACTGAGCATGAATTGTGGCACCAATCATCATATGGGGTGTAGGGCCTTCGACTACTACATCTTTCGTAAAGTTCTTGATGTCTTGTCTGAATGGACGGTCAAGAGAGAGGAATTGTTGATGTTTGTTGAATGAATAATACTTGCCACCCTTCATCAACCAAATGAACATTAGAGACACCTTGCATAATGGACATGAGAACTTCCCATGAACACACCAGCTGCATAATATCCCATACCCTTCATCAACCAAATGAACATTAGAGACGTCTTGCATACTAGACATGAGTACTGGTACCAAACATACATTTTGAAGTTTTTCTTTGTAGCTTGGTCATATGTCCATACCCCTTCCTCCCAAGCATGGACCAAATCATCAATCAGAGGCTCCATGTACACATTCATATTATTTCCCAAGTGTTCAGGAATTATCAACGACAAGAATACGTTCTGTCATTGAAAGAGGATGCCATGGGAGAGATTAAGAGGGATAACGAACATGGGCCAACAAGTGTATGAGTCAACCACCATTCCATAAGGATTGAACCCATCTGTTGCCAGCATAACACGTACATTACGAGTCTATAGAGCTTTCTCATGATGAATCATATCAAACCTTATCCATGCTTCACCATCAGATGGATGCACCAGCTTCTCAGGATTGTATCGACGTCCGTATTTATGCCATGTCATCTATTTTGTAGATTCCTCAGTCATATAAAGTTGTTGGATCCTCGGTATGAATGGAAGGTACCGTAGTATCTTCATGGGGATGGTGAGCTGCCTCGTCTGACAATCACTAGAGTCTACCTCTAGAAACCTGATTTACACTTCACATAGTACTTTGCTTCGGCATGTTGTTTTCTAAATAAGATGCACCCCTTCGGATAAGCATGTATATGCTCATATGGCATCTTAAGTGCATGAATGAGTTTTTGTGCCTCATACATGCCCTTTGGCAGGATGTGACCATCCAGGAGTAGGCTACCAAAAACTATCAGCATAACATCGAAGGCTTCTCGACTCAAGCTAAATTGGGGCTTTACAGCCATTAGGCGTGCAATGTCATCCAGTTGAGAAACCTTGGTATGCCCGTGAAGGGGTTGCTTGCCGTAGACAACATATAGTAATACGCCTTTGCAATTGCCTCTGGCTCCTCCTCCCTACGTCTTTCATCGAAGTGTGTTTCATGATAGTCATTTAACATGTCTCCTACCCCGGCATCGGCATCATAATCCTCGATGCGTTGTCTCACAACCTCGTCTCTCACACGATCGGATTCACCATGGTAGATCCACTAGGTATAGTCCATCATAAATCTATTCTCACAAAGATATTTACCCATGACCACCTTTGTTTGTCGACGTGTGTTTGCACAAATGCTGCAGGGACACCAAGTGGCACATGCTCCTTTAACCCTGCAAATGCTAGTTCTAAGAAAGCATCGGTCTTCTCAATCCATTCATCGATGAATGAACCATGACTAGAGCGGCCCGTGTACATCCACTCATAGTCATTCATCCTCTAACATATCAGCAAGTAATATAAAAATCAATTGCATCTATAGATTCCTACGTGGTGGTTTAATAGGTGAAGATAGGTCCTAATCCCACCCGAGGATGTATAGATGGGGTTAGTTTCCATGCTCTACTCCTATCCGAGATAGAATTTTAGCAGCACCTCCCCGTTGTTCTCCAAATACATGTCCTAGCAGAGAGATTGTGTATCCAGAGAACAATAGGGAGATACTGCCGAAACTCTATCTCAGATCAGAGTAGAGCATGGAAACTAACGCCATCTATACATACTTGGGTTATCTAAAAAATGTGGACAATTCAAAATAGATATGGTTATAGATATGCAAAGATATGCATATTCCAACCGTATCTCTTTCGAACGGGAGACACCTAGCTAGGTTAAGTGATATATGAACATCATATAGAAAGAGGGGTGTAGGATGCCTCACCTTGCTGTCCTGCAAAGTGATGAGGCGAGGACGGTGGAGAATGATCTTTGCAATATCCTCTCTTGCAACAAATGAACAGAATAGTGTCAATTGTAAATTTAGGCAGCACCTCCCCTACACGGTGAGGTAACCAAAACATGCAACAAACTAACGGCACGATGGCCGATAACCACATACACACCAAACCAATAGCACGATGGCTGACAACCACATACACAGCTTATGGGATTAAAAAACAAATTGCTTTCCTCAACAAAACAGGGGAGTAAATTAGAGAAGCGGGAAGCCTACCACACGACTGGTCCTTTGTGGGTGACTATGTATAGAGTAGACAGATCTGAATGCCTGAACCTAAAAATAAGGGAACAAAAGCCATGTGATGCATGATTCATATATGGAACTTCAGCATGCGAAAACACAACTAAAGGATTATGATATGTTTTTGTCTAGGTCCAACTTTAACACTAATAAACAATAGCTAGCAGTAGCCTATCTAGGAACACTCACTAGTCCAAATTCTGTATTCATTTTAAATAGGTTTAGGCACCCAATTGTACTTGATGCTTATATGAAAGAAATACCATATAGGATATAAGAATTATACCCCTAATCAGGGACCCAAAGTTGTATAAATCTATAAGCCCATGTAAGATGGCTGCGACACTTGTCACCTCACGACACTACCGCATGGCCTACCATCGCTGGTCTTTGTTGTATATGCACTCTTAATATAGGCTTGACATGTTTGACATGTTACAAACACATAGAGCTAACATGCTTGACATGTTACAAACACACGACTATGTTCCCATGAGGCAAATGCCTATGCCTCTTAATATAGGAATGGTCTCTGTCGTATACTGCATCCTATAACGAGAGCTAACAAATGGTTTGCGAATTTCAAAATTTTTTTGGGACATAGAGCTAATGAGACTATCTAATGTAACCTTATTCATTCTCTCTCTCACATCAAGGCAGGCAGAGATAAATGTCGCGCCGCTATAGTTGACAACATTGTATTCCACTAGCATGCCATGCCAAGGTGTGGAGTAGAAGCTCTACCATCCATGCGACCATGCATGATGCATTCAATTTCCATTCCACACACCACAGTAGCACAAGAAACGCAGGCACACACAAACTAGCACGACAAGGCATTTAACCTAGTTTTTGCACATTTTTGTATAGCAATCAGTGTTGAAACTCTCTAAGGTCGATAGAAATACATGAATCTAGGCAATAAAAATTCTTGGCATATACCTCTGAACTACAACTTCGGCGGTGTGGCGCCGGAGCAGAAGCCCATGGCGGGGCACGGGCGCTAGAGCCTACGTCTTTGGCATGCGGGGCACCGGGGGCCAGAGACTAGGTGTGGGAGGCCGAGCACCGGGGGTGGGGGCCGGTGGCGGTGCGCAGGGGCCGGTGGTAGCGCCAAAGGCTAGGCGCTGGGTGTGGGAAGCCAGTGGCAGGCGCGGGCTAGGGGCTAGCGGCGGGAGGCCGACGGCGGGCACGAGAGCCAGGCAGCGGCGACGGACGGGCACCGACAGCGGGGCGTGGGCTAGTGTGTGTGCAGGACTACAGGCGTAGCTATGTGTGTGAGTGTGCATGTGTGTGCAGCCAGGTGCGAGACTGGGGGTGGTTACGAGGGAGGTTTGTCGAGTGCCCGCGATCTAGCACTCGACAAACCCTTGTTTTGTTTTTTTCATTTTCAAACCCTAAACTACTATGCGCGTGTGGGGCCCGATGAAGCTTTTTGCCGAGCGTTCTAGGTCTGACACTCGGCATTGTCGAGTGCTAGATTGCGGGCACTCGGTAAACCTATTTTGTTTTTTTCCATTTCTAAACCCAAAACTATTGCGCGCGTGTGGGGCCCGGTGAAGCGATTTGCCTAGTGTCCCTGGTCTGACACTTGGCAAACCCTAGATTTGCCGAATGCCAGATCAGGGGCACTCAGCAAACTTATTTTTTTTCATTTTCCTTCTTTTCTATAACGTGTTTTCCTCAATTTGTTCTGATATACTTTCAAATGCAATAAATTAATTAAATATAGCAAACAGACCCAGAAATATACCAAATCTTAACATGGAGTACCACATATTGTATGTGGACAGTAGAAAAAGTTTCAAGGTTAGAAGAGAAAAAACTTATTATTTTATGCAGTTATAACTCAAATTCAATTTATATCAATTAAAATTCTATAATTACACTTAATAAATTAAAATTATCAAACGGATCCAAAAAATTACCAAAATTTCACATGAAATAATCTATGTTCTCTATTGCCTATACAAAAAGTTTTGAAGCCAAACCCCAATTTGACTGTCACTTGGACTCCAAATCTTACTAAATCCTTCTCAACACTACGATTCTTCTCCTGTGATGCTTCGGTTTGTAAACATCGTACGTGACACATTGTGTGAAACCTTCCCAATTTTTACCATAGCCTCCATATATGATATCATCACATCTTGACAAATCTCATAATTTTCAGACTTCGTTTGCTTTTTTTAGAATTTAAAAATTATTCAAGCACATGTTCATGGTCGTGTTTTCTGAACAAGATGTTTGAAATTTCTTTTTATTTCCTAGGTAAGGCCTCACACTGGACTCAATAACATGAATATCATTTTTCTACTCATTTTATTCTATTATTTGTATCACTTGTTGTTCAAATTTGACTTATACCAAAAAATTCCTTAAAATACAATTAATTAATTAAATATAGCAAACAGATCCAGAAATATACCAAATCTTAACATAGAGTACCACATGTTGTATGTGGATAGTAGAAAAAGTTTCAAGGTTAGAAGAGAAAAAAAAAACTTATTATTTTATGCAGTTATAACTCAAATTCAATTTATATCAATTAAAATTCTATTATTACACTTAATAAATTAAAATTATCAAATGGATCCAAAAAATTACCAAAATTTCACATGAAACAATCTATGTTCTCTATTACCTATACAAAAAGTTTTAAAGCCAAACCTCAATTGGATCATCACTTTGACTTCAAATCTTACCGAATCCTTCTCAACGCTACTATTCTTGTCCTGCGATGGTTCGGTTTGTAAACATCGTATGTGACAGATTGTGTGAAACCTTCTCAATTTTTTACCACAACCTCCACATATGATATCATCACATGTTGATAAATCTCATAATTTTCAGACTTCGTTTGCTTTTTGTAGAATTTAAAATCCATTCGGCCACACGTTCGTGGTCATGTTTCCTGAACAAGATGTTCGAATTTTCTTTTCATTTCCTGGGTAAGGTCTCACACTGGACTCAATAACATGAATATTATTTTTCTACTCATTTTATTCTATTATTTGAATCACTTGCAGTTCAAATTTGACTTATACCAACAAAAAATCCATAAAATCTAATAAATTAATTAAATATAGCAAACAGATCCAGAAATATATCAAATCTTAACATGGAGTACCACATGTTGTATGTGGACAGTTTCAAGGTCAGAAGAGAAAAAACTTATTTATTTGTCAGAGTGCAAAAAAACACTCGATAAATTTATTTCTTTGTCCGGTGCTGAAAAAAACACCTGACAAATTTATTTTTTTGTCGAGTGCCACCAACGGACACTCGGCAAACTTCTAACGGTCGGCACACTAATTGACGGATGTCCACGTGGCGGTTTCTTGCCGAGTGTTTTTTTTCAGCACTCGGCAAAGCGTTTGGTTGCCGAGTGCCATTATTTTATCGAGTGTGTTTTTTACAGCACTCGACAAAAAGCTTATTTGCCGAGTGCCAAAAAAAATACACTCGACAAATATTTTTGCACTCGACAAATATACTGTTTCCGGTAGTGTCCGTAGCCCTACACGTATATTTACTAATCTACTAGTGCGCCGCCACTTTCACGCCCCCACCACGGCGGTTCCTAAGGGCGTGTTTGGTCGCCCGCATAAGGGCAAACCAGGCTCCTAGGATGCAGCCTGCTCATGTTTGGTTCCTTGGCCACCCTCCCGAGCCAGGCTTCGCTCGTGCAAAAGTCCTCTCCTAGCCTGGCTCACGAGGAACGCCCAAATCGGCCGTTTTTCTTCAGCCTGGCTCGCTCCGTCCTCCCGTGAGCTCGCGCGCCTGGCGATTCCGTGCGCGGGGAGATGGCGCGAAGATCCTAGGGTTACCTCCCCCGTTCCCGCCATTCACCGCCTCTATATCTTCCCTCCCGCCGCCTCCCTCTCTTCTTCTTCTTGTCGCTCCCCGTCTGCGCCGCCGGTAAGCTCCACCTCCTCTTCCTCCTTCCCCTAGTGTTCTTGATGGATTCGTGGCCTCCTAATGCCTACCCTTTCTCTCGATTTGTTGCAGGTGCCGTGGATTTGCGTCCTCTCGAAGCAAGTGAGTTTTTCCCCTTATCTTTCTCTATTTTTTCTGTGCGATTTGAAACCCTAGGTCACCATTGATTGTTGATCTCGCTGCAGGCACACCGGATCTGATTTCTTGGCTGTTATTGCGGTATGGATCCTTGTTCTTAGGTCTCATTTTTTTCTTATTTTTTCCAAGTAAAAATCCTATTTTCTGTATGCTAATCCTCTTTTCTTTGCTTGTGTGCTTGCAGATCTGAGCTCTCTCACCTGCTGGGTTGGGCTTTTGCTGGTGCTGCTGCTTGTTGACGTGGGTATTTTGTATTTCTACTCCCCCTCTCGCCTCTCCACTAATCTGTACCGTGCGATAGTGAGTCCTGCGTTCTTGGATTTGGATGCATGTCCTACTTTGTGAGATTATGAGCAAGTATATGAAGTTGCCATTTTGTCTGAGCTATTGTCCAAGTCTGTGATGATTCCTTTTGTCCTGAGCTATTGCCTTAGTCTATGATGATGCCTTTTTCTGAGCTATTGCCCTAGTCTGTGATGATGAAAGTCTTATTTTTAGCGTGTTCTAGTATATGATGAATCCTTTTTCTGAGCTTTTGTCCAAGTCCATGACGATGACATTGTCATTCTGAGCATTTGTCCTTAAATTCCATTCATTTTTTCTAGATGGACTTGGAAGAGAAGAGACACATTCTTTTTGCTCGTGCTGCTTGCTACACTTAGAATGCTTCAGAGTCAGCGGCCTCAGATCAGTTATGGTCCAATGAGCATTAGGGATGAGGAGCGCCAAAGGAACTTGAACTTAATTTACAACTACAATGATATAGAGTGTGTGAACATGCTTAGAATGAGAAGGGCACCATTTTTCCTGTGATTCTTCACTTGATCTGAGACTTTGGGCAATAGCAATGATGTTTTTTTCTGTGATTCTTCACTTGATCTGAGACTTTGGGCAATAACAATGATGTTTTTTTTTCTGTGATACTACACTTGATCTGAGACTTTGGGCATGTGCAATGATGATAAATTTTCTGTGATACTACATTTATACTGAGGCTTTGGGCATGTGCAATGATGATAAATTTTCTGTGATACTACACTTATGCTGAGGCTTTGGACATGTATCCCGAGAGCCTGATTTGCCCTTATGCAATGGTGGTGGCCTATCCCTGTGCAGTGGTGGCATCTTTTGTGCATACCTAACTACAGCTGGTGGATGTGTAGTGGGTTGACCTTCTCTTTTGTGTAGTTGATCTGATCCTGCATAGCTTACTTACTAACACTAACATATAGTTAGTGTCTTAGATAACCCTGCACCTACAACCTAGATCAACCTAGTGGTGGCAATCTGACCATGAGTCCATTGCCAATGATGTGAACCTTGTGGTTCTGAACTTGATATGGGCACCAGCCTATGCCTGTAATTTGCACAATTTTATTCTGAGCACTTGCCTTATTGCTTGTGATGTTTGTTTTCTTATATCTGAACACATGTCCATTGTCTGTGATGCTTTATGACTGAACTGAGCACTTGCCTATTGCCTGTGATGTTTTTGGATTGATCTGAGCACATGTTCATTGTCTGTGATGTTTTTTGATTGATCTGAGCATATGCCTATTGCCTGTGATGTTATTTTGATTAATCTGAGCATATATTCATTGCCTGTGATGTTTTTTTTATTGATCTGAGAACATGTTCAGCTATGGCTTGATATGTTGTTCATGTTGGGAAGGAGCCTGGGGTCTACTCCAGCTGGGCCGAAGCACATGCTCAAGTAGTTGGTTTCAAGGAAAACTGCTAAAAAAATACGAAACAAGAAATGAAGCTTTGCTAGCTTTCTATGGTGATCAACCTGAAAATCCACCTCTCCTCCAACGTGTCAGTACACCTCTACTAGAAAATGATGGAAATGACAACTTTCGCTTGTGCCACAGTTCATTTATACTTGTAATAGCAGTAGTTATTGCTTTGCTAGTAGGTTTTTTCATTTGGAAATTGATGTAATATTTGATGTCAACTAGTGGGTGGTAATGTTACCACTACATGTAAGAGGTGACTAGAACTTGTTGTATGCAGCCAACCAAACAATGATCCATGCATGGGCTTTTTAAATCTACAAACACATGCATACAACCAAACAATGTCTCAGCCCAGCCTAGTTCCACAGATGCATGCAACCAAACAACCTTTGTTGCATGCATCTGGTCTAGGCAAATGCAGCCTGGCTGGCCTGGTCGGGCTGGGAAGGGTACCAAACACGCCCTAAGGCGCCCATCTGCGGTGCCATGGCCTCAACCGTACGGCGTTGCTCAGGCGTGATGCCGCCGGCCCTGATTTGGATGGTGCCGTCGCCTCCGCGCTTGGGGGCCTGACCCTGGGTCCTCGGTCGCTGCCGCCGGCCTTGCGCGCCGGCTTGCAGCCCCAGCCGTCTCCGCCATCGATTCGATCAGGGCCGCGTCGAGTTCCCGTCCAGAACACCACCATCGCTCCAAGGCACCACGCCGTTGCTGGCCATGGGAGTGGCCGCCGCCCCTAGCCGGGTGCAGCCACCACCGTGTGCCATGGGTTCGTCAGTCGGCTCGCTGCTGCTCCCCCAACGTCCCATCTCTGTCGATTAGAATATGCATCAACCCAGAGTCCACCAGAGATGGAGATCTGCGTTGGCACAAGAAGAGGAGGAGAAGATCCACTTCCAGACGGAGATGAACAAAAACACCTGCTGTCGCAGCAAGATCCCTTGAACCAGAAGAGGTGATTAATCCATCCCCTTTTATTTTTGGTTTTTATATTGGTACTGAAAATTCATTTTTTATGGGAAATATGTACTGTCGGTATATGCTTCTGTAATTTGCTGCACACCCTATGTGTAATTGTGATTTTGTAAGATTAGTCGTGCTTGCTGCTTGCAATATGAATCGATCTGAATAAAATAGCCTTTTTCTGTAAGATCTTTCAATGACCTGTCTTCAGAAAATAGATCTGTTTAAAGAAATATTATTAAAATAATTCTTGTACTTAATTGCTATTCAAAGCATAGAATGAATCCTTCTCATTCTAGATCATTTTTGGGTTACAAAAGTCGTAAGGTAATATTCTGCTAAACCAGTTGATTCTACTGCTCTCGACAGATACATTGTTGGTCTAATTGGCTGACCTGGCGCAGGCAAGTCCACATTTATTTGCCTTAATGCCAGCTTAATTGGTCCGAGCATAGTATACATATATACAAGAATACTATACTTCTGAATATATACTCATTTGTTTGTACATTTATTTGAAACTTTTATATTGTAGGAATCAGCGATGGCAATCAATATAGAAGCTTAGAAATAATCCTATGGAATCAATGACAGCTTATTGAATTTACTTGTCTGAACCTTTTTGTTCTCATGTTTCAGCTTCCAGGCATTAACTTCATCGAAGGGGATACGTATCATAGAGATATTAGCCTATCTAATGTTGCTTGAACTAGTAATTTTTCTTTTACCATGATGTTAAAGGTTAGTTTCCAAATTTTATTCTTGCTTTAGACTTTAGATGATTATTTCCTTAAGTTTGTGCAGTCTTAATTTTATCAATGTGCTCTTCCATCTATTGAAAATTTAAATTAGCTAGCCTCTTTCATATATCTGAAAACAGCTTTGTCCGTCTATTGAAAATAGCAGAGTTCATGCTTCCTCATCCCTATATTGGTACCGAACTTTGAGGTAAAATAAAGGGTTGAGTTATTGTTTATTGCCTAGATGTCAAAACTTAGATCATCTCAGGCATAGTTCTGCTTATTCAGTGCATATTGCAACTCAAGATGTCAACTCATGGATTATAGATGAATGTCGCACATCTGTGGTATTAAAGATATGTTTACCTTAGTTTTGGTGACATATGCAGATGCTTTCTATCGAAGAGGAGCTGTGCTCAGTTTACTGGAAAGAGACTTATTACCTGTCTTGTTAATTCTTTTAATAATGGTTATGGGTATAGATATATACAAGGTAACAAGTTAAATTCCTTTAGATCTTTTTTTGAAAGTACATTCGTTTAGATCTTGCAATCTGACATCAGTTCATTTAAGTTTTAACTGGTTATTATTTTGTTTGGGTCATGTATAGTGTTAACATTGAAGTTGCTGCAGGCTTCTCCTTGTTGACAAGACCGAGCTGTCGGAGGACAATGTTGCAGAGTGCCTCCAGTTGAGAATTTTTTTTAATTTTAACACTTTTTGATAACTAATTTTAAATCTAACACTGTAAGTTTTTTTTTAAAACTAATACTTTTGGCCGCGTCTATTACCCTGGCGCGGCCAAATGCCTGTGCCACTCCATGCATGGTGACGCGACAGAGGTCTGACGTGGCGACGACCGGTTTCGGTGACCGGTGACGTGGCAGCTCTTGCCGCGCCACCGATCTTGGTGCGGCAGTGCCGCGCCCTGATCCATGGCGCGGCAGAGCCGAATAAATACCGCCCGCCCTCACGCACCTGCCCGCCCGCCACTAGCGCCTGCAGTCGCCTGTCAGCCGCCAGCGCCCGGCCTCGCCCACCCGACCACGCCGCGCCCGGCCACTCCCGCCGCGCAGCGCCCGCGCCGGCCGCGCCACGAACGCCGGCGCGTCAAGGCCGCCCGCTCCTAAGGTACCTCCTCTTAATTTCATTTTTTTTTTGCTTATTATTGATTTAGGATAATTAGTGATTTAGGATAGTAATTTAGGATAGTTAGGGTTGATTTCATATTTTTTTGATTATTATTGATTTAGGATAGTTAGTAATTTAGAATAGTTAGGGTTGATTTCATATTTTTTTGATTATTATTGATTTAGGATAATTAGTGATTTCGGATAGTTAGTAATTTAGGATAGTTAGGGTTTTATGATTGGTATTGATTTATGATAGTTAGTGATTTAGGATAGTTAGGTTAGTGAATTTGTTTGTGATTTACGTAGGTTTGAGGTTGTGTGTTCTAGTTTAGTTAGGATTTTGGGTTTAGGGATTGTTTATGTATTTATTATTTAGTTTATAGTTAGTTATTTAGTTAGGGATTTTGGGTATATAGATACTAGTTTACTCTAAACCCAAAAGGGTTTCGGTATTTTAGGGATTGATTATGTATTTATTATCTAGTATAATTAGGATTTTGGGTTTAGGGATTTAGGATAGTTAGGTTAGTGATTTATTTGTGAACTTACTAATGTTAATTTAAATTTTGTTAATTTGAATACTCTAACGCTTTGTTTATCAATTCGTAACAGGATGACTCCTCCCACGCAGCACCCGTTGTACCCTATTTTTGAGGTGGAGTACGACGACCAGCACCGAGCACACATCTTGAGTGACAATGACGCAGAGGTGTCGCTGCCTCCTTTGAGGCCCCGCACGCACACCAGGGCGCACCAGTGGGATGAGCGTTATGCGCCGTATATACGACGTGTCAGCTTCCTCGAGCTTGTCCGTGTTGTCAACCACGGTCTTTCGCCCCTTGACACAACACTACTTACTACAGCTGTAGACAGGTACGGGTGCATTCTTTGTACGTAAACTTTCTTCTAGCAAATTTAAGGCAACTAACAGTCGTTCTATTCTTATAAAAGGTGGAGGCCTAAGACCCACACGTTTCATCTACCTTGTGGCGAGATGACCTTGACGTTGCAGGACGTAAATGCTATTTTAGGCCTTCGGTTGCGGGGACTTCCAGTGACAGGGATAGTTGATAACGATCACTGGAGGGAGCTGGTGGCTCAGTTTACTGGCTTTCTTCCACCGAACGACGATGCTTCCAAGAAAAATAAGTGAGTAATTCAAGTCTATTTAATACTTGCATTGCTTTCCTGTAGTTATGGGGTCTCATTTTCTTTGGTCAATTTCAGGAAAAGTTCTGGGGTTTCATTGTCCTGGATCACGGAGCGCTTTGATTATTTAGACCCACAGGCTGAGGAGACTCTGATCGATAGGTTCGCTCGTATGTGGCTCTAGCACTTTCTTGATGCTTTTCTCTTCCCAGACGCCTCGAGCAACACGATCAGCTGGATGTTCCTTGACATACTACGACAGCCGTGAGAGAACATAGCGACGTACAGCTGGGACAGCGCAGTCCTGGCATGGACGTATCGACAGCTATACGTTGCCTGCCATCGCACCTCAGGATATGCGAACCTTGGGGGTTGCTCGTACCTACTCCAGGTGTGGTGTTGGGAACGATGGCCCGTTGGAAGGCCTCTTAATAATGGTTTATCGGTAAGTACTTCGGTTCACTATATTCTTGAAGGTAGTTACATATGAATTCATTATTAATGGCTAATTCATTATCGTATTCAATGCAGCAATGGAACAGACAGGATACACTCCCTACAGCTCTGTATATCTGGACGGAAGCAGAGTTAGTTAGAGGGAATGCGAGGCGTAAATACAGGGAGTACACGGACGGTCTCGACGTCCTAACATAGCACCAGGTTACGCTCTCTTTACTATCATATCTGTGTCTTGTTCGATGTACACTATATCACAACCTAACTCAATTACAAAATTCAGGTGTATTGGTGTCCTTAGGATGCTCCAAAGCTCCAGTACTATCTTAGTCCTATCACTAGGGACGAGTCAGACAAGTATCGCTGCGACGTCCCTCTTATTTTCTTCCATGTGGTCGAGATTCACTTGCCCATCCGGGTCTGCAGACAGTTTGGGAGAATGACAGGCTACCCACCACCGCTTTACTCCACCAACCAAGAATTGCACGGGTACGTTATCGATTAATAACAATGCTACAATCCAGAGGTGTGTGGTATAACTAACATCGTTTTGTTGTAGGTATGACTATAGGAAGAGGTATAAGACCAAGGATTGGCGTGTGACACATAGCTCGCGTATCCATTTGTGGCAGAACAGGGTACGACATCCGGTCCATGCGGGTCCTCTACACGACCAGCACACTTTCGACGAGTACCTGTGGTGGCTTCACAGGTCTATGAGGACACATCAAGTCCCCGTACATTGATGTGGCGATTGACGAGGACTCGGAGGAAGATATCGTCGAAGATGTGTATGACGTTACCACTATGGAGGACACACAGCTGGAGAGAGCCCCGCTTCAAAGATACGTGGTAATATACTTGAATGGTACAATTTGTTATCCTTTTGGTATTAAGTATGTGTACTAAAACTGTCCAAACGCATTTCTATACCCATGCGACACAATTGTTAAGGCTGTCCAACGAAGCAGCGTTTTGGCTTCACAAGTCTAGAGGTCAGGGGCTAGGCATTCTCGCGGCTTTTGTGGAGGTAACATAAACTTGACCGTTCCGAAAATGTTTCTTTAGTATATATGCATTTAGGTAATGCACTAACTTTAACGTCTATTTATGCAGAAGGTGAAGAAGAGCTGCATGAAGCTAGCTTAGAAGCTGAGCTGCATGGACACTCCTTATGAGGAACCGCCACTCCCGCCGTGGTCGGATGCCACGTCTTCAGCCTCTTTGAGGACACCAGCTGGCTCTTCTCAGCAGATGATAGGTGTCAATTCCGCAGTGCGTACACCACCACATCATAGCACTGGGAAGGACCCTGCAACCGAGGACGACGAGGACGACGGTGACGATGACCCCCCAGGTTTCCGCAGAAAGCACGACCAGTGGGACGATTGGCCGCAGCACGAGATTGACATGTCTCAGCTAGGTGATGCCCTGCTTGGTACCCAAGGAGCCTCACAGGTACTATCAAAGATAGTTTATTTAAATAAGTAGGCTCCCTAAACTAACGATCATAAAGAATTATAATTAATTGTGCGTATCATATACTTGCAGGGTACGAGCCATACGCACCGTCGACGCGACTATACCGACGTTGGCTACACTCCCAATGTGTTGTCAACAAATCCGAAGAGACAAAGGCGTCCGAGGGATCCTTATACTTCTTGTCTTAGTTTGTTAGGTCAAACGAATATTGGCATCCGAAACTTGCGGGGTTATTTGGTTATGTTATATCAAACTTATGTCAAAACAATAAAAATGTTACGTGGCAGCTTGTCAACTTACGCACGAACTTCATTTATCTGTTTCATATCCGTTTCTTTGCGTCGCGGCAGCACTGCCGGCGAGATTATGTACCAACTACTTCGGGAACCGGCAGTCCCGGCGTATCTCAACGCCGGTGGCAATTTTTCATAATTGATTAGTTAAATTGATGGTTAACCGTATTATGAAAGACGGAAAACAAATCATTGGCTTATCAAATTCTCTATTCGTCCGTGAAAAAAATTCAACAAAAGACAGAAACAAATCTACTATTGATTTTACGTCAAGCAATACTTAGAATAACTCCCACTATTGGCGAAACACATTCGGATTAAACCGTTAAGGTACCGCCGGCCGGACGGCGGGCGCGGCGGCCCGGCGGGCTTGCTGCTCGGGTAGGCGGGACTGGATGCGGTATTTATTCAGCTCTGCCACGCCACGTGTCAGGGCGCGGCACTGCCGCGCCACGTATCAGGGTGTGTCACTGCCGTGCCAAGGGCGGTGGCGCGGCAAGAGCTGCCACGTCATCTGTCACCGAAACCGGTCGTCGCCACGTCAGATCTCTACCATGCCACCATGCATGGCGCGGCACAGGCATTTGGCCACGCCAGGACAATAGGCGCGGCCAAAAGTGTTAGTTTAAAAAAAACTTACAGTGTTAGATTTAAAATTAGTTATCAAAAAGTGTTAAAATTAAAAAAATCCCGGTTGAAGATTAGTATTTTAGTTATAGTAGTACACGGGTGTTCACCTTCAATATAGCTTACTGGTGCTAATTTTTTTTTGTAATAGGAATTATCCATAAGTTAGTCACTGTTAGTTTAATGGTGAGCTGTTTTTTTCTATTTTTCAACAATATATTTTTATGTATTGATAAATTGTAAAAATAATAATTGATTGCTGTTGCAAGTTTATTACTTGTATTTTCTCTGCTGTGAAAAATATGTCATTGTATATGGTGTCAAGTGGTGGCTTGTGTTATAAATAAGTAGCCAATGTGGAAAAATATATCAATGTAGATGTGCCCAAAAATATTATTCATTACAAAAAAATGTGGTCGTTATTACTAAAACATGGTCCTTAGTGCCTCATGGTAGATGGCGCAAAAATATTAACGATGAAAATGTGGTTGTTACTATTAGAATTGCGGTCGTTACATGTCTCGTATCAACGACCACATATTGTTCGGTCGTTGAAAAGTTAACGACGAGAAATATTATGTGGTCGTTAATTGTATTAACGACGGAGCTTTTAACGACTATGGACGACCACACTTTTGTGGTCGTTAATACCTTTTAACGACCACATTTGGAGTTTTAACAACCACATATCCCGTCGTTAATACCACTTTTTCTTGTAGTATGCCGGTGAATGACTTAGGTAATTACTAATTATCTAAAGTTCAAATTGAGTTGCTGCCAAATCAGCCAATTAGGTTTTAGGATTAGCGGACACTCTTACAGAGAATGTGAAGCAATGAACTGCTTACCACTGATCAGCTATTGCTGCCGTCTGCTGAAAAATAGGGCCGATGGTTGGGTGTTTGGGTCGCCGAGATCGTCGAACACCGACTCCTGCTGGATTTTCCAAATTCCCAGCCTCCTCAGCATCGATCACCTCATACACCTGTTCAATGTTCTAATTCTAGTCACGCAGTCCGCATTCACGTTCGCCAGGATGTGACGTACGTACTTGCATTGGGCCATATACGGACATGTGGACGTGAAGTTTCTATATGTTAGAGGTGTGGAGCTGGTCTCCACTATTCAGTTTTCAGATGAGGAGGATGAAATGGTCTGGAAGTTCACATCTAAAGGCACTTACTCATCACAATCTCTCCTAGGGTTCATATGTTTCTTTGGCTTCTTATAAATAACAATAGAGTCCTTACTAGAGATAACCTTGCTAAAAGAAGGAAAGTGGAAGATGAGAGTTGTTTGCTCTGCTCTGAAAAAGAAAGTAGTCGGCACCTTTTCTTTGATTGTGCAGTAGCTAAACAATGTTGTCTAGTGATCTCTGGGATTCTAGGAATTTCAGTAGGTAGAGCAATATTATTGATGTTGGTAAATTTTGGCTGAGCTCTAAAAAATTCTTAATAGTTAATATGGTTACTTCTGCTGTTTTATGGTCTATAATATGGAAACTCAGGAATGAGTGTTGTTTTTAGAGAATTGGATGGAAAAGTATGGAAGTTCTCCTTTACAGAATTCATGGGCACTTAAAGAACTGGAAAGTTCTGTGTCCTGGAGACAAGACAAACCTATTGGATGGATACCTGGAGAAGATCAAAGTGGCGGCAAAGATGGTGAGGTGGCTCCCAGGCATACAAAAGGGGAGATACCTGAAGCTGTATCGCTGCATGGAAGCTGGAGCACAGGACGGGGAAAACTACTGGAAAGATGCTCCGAAGGTGATGAAGGAAGCTCCTCTCACTCCTTAGTGGGGAGATCTGGAGGTGGCCATGAGGCCTGTGTAATAGGGTTTTGTTTCAGTAGCTTAGCTGTCTCGTTCTGAACTGTCTAAGGCGTGGACTGTCTCTGGAGTTTTGGTTCAACGACCCACTGCCGGTTGGCGGTTGGAGTTGGGTTTTCTTTTGGTTTTATCTGCGCTGTAACTGGATATATGATCTTTTGATTTTAATTGAAAGGCCGGGGCTGATTGCCCTTGAACTCTAAAAAAGTTTTTATATGTTCTTGGGAGGTAAAATCACAATTTCCATTATTATTAGGGACACGCTGGTGCATTCATGCATGAAAAAAAGGCATCATATATAATATAGAAGAAGCAAAAGCTGTCCTAGAATAGTGGGATCAGCTGGGCCTATTCTAGAACTACACCTGGCCTGTTATTTTGGTGTGAGAAGGTTATTTTGAAGTTCTCAACTATTGTTGAGTTCTCAACTAGGTCTTTAAATTAAGAAATTGTTGTTTTGGGCTCCCTAATCTATTTTGGTGATTAGCTTGGTTAGGGTTTGGGGTTGAGTGTCCTTTCTTCTCCAACTTCGACGAGTTTAGAAGAGGCTCGGGGGAGGCAAGCCGGCCAAGTGGTGGGGATGGCGGGAGGGCGGCTTTAAGGTTCCAGCGGCAGTGGAGGCGGCTAAGCCAGGTCCGGGCAGGGGCGTCCATTGCCATGGCGGCGGCTGTAGGTGGGGAAGGGTAAGGAGGAGGATGCCGCGGACGCGGTGGGGTGTCGCCGGAGCTCCACGGCCGTAGCCGCCACCGCGCCACCGCGGAGCTCCGTCGAGACCCTACCGCGCCACGGCGGGGCGGTGGGCGCTGGGCGGCGGTGGCGCGTTTGGAGGAGTAAGAAGAACAGTGAAGAAAAAAAAAATCGAGTGATCCCCACCAGTAAAACACTCAAGTGTGTTGTATAGATGCCTCCTAATAAAAGCGGACATCAGGTTAAAGTAGATGCGAAACATCAATTCCACATGATCACGGACTCATGGTAGAACATTGTTTATATTTTTATAATTACAGATAGATCATAGTTTGTCAACAGCCGATCGTCATCGCATTAACAAACTGATCAAACACTACGGGTTGTGTGTGACTCTGAAATCTGAACTGAAGCCGTCACCATCAGTTGGCGGCGTCTTTCAGTTTCAAGGGAGCGGAGTGTCCGATGCTGCTGCGGCAGTCAGGCACGCCTCAGCATCACCTGCGGCCACCGCCGTGGAGGCGGTGCTCATGACGCCGCAGATGCTTTTGCTTTGGCAGATGCGGTTGCAGCAGTCGGCGGCGGACGTCGGACGACGACGCGCGCGCGCCTTCGTCGGCAGCTGCTGGTCGGCGGCGGCTGGCCGTTTGATGCAGTCCTCGAGGCAGCTGACGTTGCAGGGGTAAACGCCGGTGTCCTTCCGGCACTCGGCGTAGCACGCCTTGTAGCAGCGGCAGAACTTGGACATGGCCGCCTCGCCGGCCGCTGCTGCGCCGACAGCAGGAGCACGTACGACGAGCAGGCAGCAGGCGGCGAGTCTGTTGCCCTCCATTGTACTACTTGCTTGTCTTCTTCCGCGTATTTCCTAGTATCATATTTCATATGTTGCCACAGAAAATTGATCAGACTGTATGTAGAATTGTAGACTAACAATGCGCGACGATGCATGCAAGAAAAATAAACTGGACGAAATGCATGGAATGCTTACTTTACTTTGAACTGAATACCTTGGGAATTCTACTGTTCGATGTGCTGCGCCTCTCTGCTTGCTGCTTGCACACATGTACGTACCATACGGTATATAGGCGCTGTAATCGATGCTTTATTTTGGCTAGTAAATGAGTAAATAAATCAAAGAATTATTATATGCCTCTATAACGTACGCATGCAGTAAAACGGAAGGCATCAATTACGGATTTTTCTATCTATGTATAAGTTACTATATAGATTTGAAGAACAGGCAAATAATGCAGGAAATCGCTGATCAGGCACAACGCTGGAAATATTGCCATAAGCATAACGACACTAATGTGACCCGCATTGTACGGCCTGATTGATTAGTTGCATCTCCTCCTAGCCTGGCTCGCATGAAAAAAAAATTTCATGGTATTTTATTATTAATAATAATGAAAAAAAACATTGTGGAATATTACAAGGATACTACTATATGAACAACACACAATTAATATCTATAGAACATTTCATGAATATAATATTAGGTGAATGATCGATAAGATATCATGAAATATCCTATGGATATAACATGAACAACAAAAAATACACCACGTGGCCACGTGAAATGAGGAATACAAAATATACTTAAAACAAAGTAATAAATAAATAAACAAGTAAGGTAAAAAAGATTATTATAAAAAGAAAAAGTTCGTAAAAAAAAGAATAGGGAAAAGGGGAGTGGAGGTGGAGTTCAGGCCACGTGGACGTGGCCACGTGAATAGCGCCATGCAGGGCCGGCCGCGGCCGGCCGGTGTGCACGCGCGCCGTGAACAGGCCGGCGTGCTGCGTGCAGCCACTGCAGCGTCCACTGCTGGGCCGCGGGCTGCCGGCTGGGCTCCTAGTCCACTGCATGGCGACGCGGGCCCAATCTCTGGAACGGACTCGTGTCATGCGGGCCCCAGCGCGAGCCACCCACCACGCTCGCACGGCACTGGGACGGCACGAGACGAGAGAGAGCAAACCAACGGTTGTGGAAGCGAAAAAAAAAAACAAATTGAAATGCCTGCAGCCGCTTCTGCCTAAACCTAAACCCCACCAGCGGGAGCGGGAGGAAGGAGAGGAGGCCGGCGGAGGGGAGCCAGAGGAGGGAGGGTCGTCCGCCGCGGATCGGGATCTCCCTCGAGCGCACCAGCACCCGCGTGCCGCGGGAATTCGAGGAGGTTAGATGTGGCGCCTGCGGATCGCGGAGGGAGGCGGGGACCCCAGGCTCCGCACGACGAACGCACACGCCGGCCGCCAGGTCTGGGAGTTCGACGCCGCCGCCGACCCCGACCCCGCCGTCGACGCCGCGCGCCCGGCCTTCCTCGACCGAAGGCACCAGCTCAAGCACAGCGCCGATCTCCTCATTCGCATAAAGGTGGGTGCCTGCCTGCCGATCGCTGTCTTGCGCATTTTTTTTTTCACCACAGTAACCCTGTCACTGACACTGTCAGTGTAGCACTGCCACGTGAAATGGTTTAAAATGGACACGGTTTTTGGCAATTATAAAATCCAGTGTTTCTTCAGCATTCCCTTTAAATTTGAAACATCTCTTCTTTTTTACACACTGCAGTTCGCCAAAGAAAATCCTCTTGAGCTTGACCTGCTTCCGGCGATCAAGCTCGATGAGCATGAAGATGTCACCGAGGAAGCCGTGACGACTGCTCTGAAAAGGGCAATCGACCGCTATTCTACTCTAAAGGCACATGATGGACACTGGCCTGGGGATTATGGCAGTCCTATGTTCCCTATGCCAGGCTTGGTACGTACCTCTGCTTCAACTCTGTCTACAGTGATATGTATGCATTCTTACGACTAATAAATCTGTGCTCTGTGCTTAATAAGCTTGTGATAGTGTAAGACGAAATTGTGTTGTTTTTTCTCTCTCACTTATGTCTCATGTTGTATGTGAGCCCGATATATGTTTTTTTTTTCTGTTTTGGATTCAATGCGAGTACCAATTTAGATGCCTCCTAAAACAGGAACTGGCAAAGTGTGGCGGGCATCTCATTTTTAGATTATATATGTAGAAAACTTATGTCTCGTGCTTCCTGCCTTCCTGTTTTATTTACAAAACAGGCAAACAGCTACTAACTTTATTTATCATTTATCCAGATCATAACATTGTATGTGACTGGAGCACTAAACACTGTCCTGTCATCAGAACACCAGAAGGAGATCCGCCGGTATCTTTATAATCATCAGGCAAGGATTCATCGGTTCTAAATTTGTCAACCCTAACTACAATGCCTAAAAATAAAGGTAATCTAGCTAATTTTGTCACTGTAACTGTACGTAGAATGAAGATGGTGGCTGGGGCTTGCACATTGAGGGTCCAAGCACCATGTTTGGCTCAGCACTGAACTACGTTACCGTAGTCTTTTCAGTAGTTTGCTCTTGGTTGCTATGTTATTCTTTGCTTATATGCTATTGTGGTTTACAATGTCTTGCAGGGAGGATGTGGTGTCATTGTCGAATGGTGTATTTGCCAATGTGCTACATTTATGGGAAGAGGTTTGTCGGCCCTTGTGTTCGAATTAAGGAAGGAACTTTTCAAAGACCCTTACAGCAAGATTGATTGGGACAAGGCCCGCAGTCTATGTGCTAAGGTTTGTTAACTTTTTGCGTGACTTTCCTTGTGGCTATTGATACATGTGGGCCAAATTGTGCACAACAGCACAAATTTCATTGTGAAGTGCCACAAAGTTATCTATTAGTCTCGAAGTTGTTCTTGTTTTTGGCCAAGGCTGTCCTTACTCCTTGTTCAGAAATCCCACTGCCGAAAGAGTATGTTTAGTTACTGGAACAACATTTTAAATTTCTGTTCAAGCTGATGAACAGGATTTTGCTCCTGAACATTTTAGAAATACGATAGTTAATGAGAAATCAATGAAATTTCTATTCATTTTTGTGTCAAATTAGCCACAAATAAATGTAGGCTTTTAATCTTCGTTTGCATCGGCCTGTCAAGAGAAAAAAATTAAGTGTTGAGATATTTTTTACTCCTACGTAATTCTCTAATCTGGTTGAGTGACTTAACAGGTCATTTTTCTTTGGAGATATGTTTGGTACAATATGATTTTTTAGCCTAAAAATTAACCTGGCATTGCATAAAAAGAATCAAACTCAAAGATAAAAAAAAAAATTAGTACAAGAACTGGCTCATACCAAGATCTCGTGCTACAGTTGCCTAAATCAGACAGCACGTTACAGATCAATATTTGCAATTGCAAAGAACTTGACGTTAGACGAGAAAGAATACCACACACCGACACACACACTTGACGTTAGGCTTGATGTGCTCTGCTTGCCCTGGCTAAAGGCCCGCCTAAGGCTAACTGATGGGCCCTGGCCGGCCAGATGGCCCATACGCCCCAAGCCACCAAATCACAGCACGCCATCTTGCCCCTGCCCCGGAGAAATCTTTAAACAGTAAAGCTAGCAAATACTGTTTTGGAGAAATGCAGCATGGTGTGCTGAACTTTTGTGCATGCGCGTCATGGTCTGTGCCTCTATCTCTATGCCAGATAGTTTTAGCAACATGAGGAATCTTCGGTACCTTAAAATCTCTGACGCTTGCCTTTTCAATAGCCTTCCTGCAGCATTCTGTCACCTCTATAATCTAAAACTATTATTAGCTAGGAAATGTATAATCAAAGTAATACCCAGAGGCTTTAGTAATCTGATCAATCTACAAAAGTTTGAATCGCAAGTTCTTAAGATGGATGCTGGGTTGCTAAATAATTTTAATCTGATCACTGGAGATTTGCATTTATGTAACCTCTGTGAAATAAGCAAGGATCGGGCGGCAAAAATTGAACTTATGAAGAAGAAGGTTACTTTTAATCTGACTCTAGATTGGTCTAAAGAGATATATCTTTCACCGGGACCTCAAGTGCATAATGAGACAGAAGTGTTTGAAGCATTACACCCTCCCACCAATATCAAATTTCTGTGCCTCAGATGTTATCCAGGTTAATATCTTCCAAGCTGGTTTCATGGTTTTGATGTCCCTGCCATTTTCTCATCACTAACAGAGATAAGGGTTATAGACTGCCCGAGGTTATCAAGGCTTGAACAGTTTCTACAGCCAGCTTATATGCCTGCCATCAAGAAAATGTTGATTAAACATTGCACAAGTTTGGTATATGTACCAGTAGAACGGTTTGGTGGTTTGCCTTCCCTTGAAGAACTAGAGGTGCGCAATTGTCCAAAGATCTTTCCGTTGTTCCAGTGATCTGTACTGCTGGCCACTGTCTCCGTGTTGTCGTGGTAGACCGTGGCGTGCATACATTTGTCAGTAGGTGGCCAATGCGCTGCGTTCGCGTTGTGGCTGCAGTGTCCCTGAGTCCGAGTCGCGCGGTGCCAACTTGAAGATGGCGCACAACGCCAGAGTTGGCGGCGCGCCAGTATGTGTGCCTCTGGTGCCATGCATGCATGCCTTGTCCGTACGTGTGGAATGGCACACGTACGGTCATGGCGCGAACCTAGGACCTCGTTTGTTTTCGCTATATATTTGTTGATTGAATAAAGGAGAAAACATTGCTCTGTTTTGTGACACCAAAAGTCTTCCAGACTTCCTTTATTCAAAGCAGGCTTTTGGTTTCTGAAAATAGACACATAGTGAAATTGTATTTTCGCTGCCTCACAAGTGCATATTTGTTTCGTTGCACAATTGCTAAATTATATTTTCTGAAGCTGGCATACCTGTGTGTCAATTCTCCTCTTTCAGACTGGCTCCACAACTGAACATCTGAAATGACTCAGATCAGAGTGTTGCAACATATTCATGGGTTCAGACACTTAAGCCACCAATGTCCTTCGGTGTGTTTCCAACAAAATGCATGTTTCCGATAATGTGTCGAGACATTGTCGTCGCCTAGCTTTTCCTGGATTGGCACTTGGAATAATAATCCTTTTTTTATTGGACATTTGCATGTTCGCTGGTGTCAGTGTCACCATATTCTTGTTTCTGAACACAGAGAGATGCATGCGGCCATCAACCACAAATGTTAATCTTGCTCCAGAAGCTGAAATTAGCCTGAATCTGGCATGCTTGTTTGGTACTCCTCCATGTCTATGTGTAATAAAACAGAAACCGGAGATTCTTTGTCTGGCAGAGCGAGCATGTCATTTCTCTGTCAGACTGTGTATAGCAACCTCTTGGAAGCTTCTGCAAGAATGTACACCTGCAAGAATCTCCAAGCCTTGGCTCCAGCGATATTTGTACTTATAAATGGACGACATGATCTGAATGCCACCACACCAAGTGAGCAGTAGACATATCACAGAACCCTCTCAAGTCCAGCATCTGAAGAAACGCTCGCTGGTAAGGTAAGCATATATCACTACTTCAACTCCCCCTGCATTTGCTTTCATCTGCACTCGTCTCTGCAACACTTTCATGAATGGTCCTCCTTTTGAACTGCTACTGCAGGGAGAGGCAGGAGACAAGGATGGAAGAGAAGAGAGCTGCATCTGCTGCGCTGTACTGCTACTGTATGCTCATCATGCTGTCAGTGTCAGGCCAGAAGCATCAGGTGGCCGGGTTCGCAGGGCTCTGCGGGTGCTTCGGCGACTGCTACCATGACTGCAGGGAGGGCCACCGCCACCCTGGGTGGTTCTGCACACTCAAGTGTGTGGAGACCTGTGCTGCCGTCGTCTCCGACGAGGTGCAAGGCGCCATGGTAGGTACTGATGCCGGTTGCTCCGAGATCTGCTTGACCACCTCCATCTGCGGCATTGCCCAGACCACTGACGGTAAGTACGAAGGGGCTTGCTTACTACAGCAACCATGATTCATGCATGCAAACTTGACAATTTTGTATTCGTTGTTGTAGAGACATGCATTATGCTCCTAAAATTGCTCCATTTTGAGTTGGCAGGGACAGCTGATTCCGGTGCTATAACTGCAGCAGCTTGTGTTGATGATTGCATCGAGAACTGGAACCCATACAAGAACAAGCACACTTGAAAAGTGTTTGGTGGAACGTGCTGGACTTCTTCGCGCAGTCTGGTGTTCTGCTGGGCACCTTTATAGCATAATACATTCTATATAGCTCTCTTCTGTCTATAGTACCTGAGTAAATGCATCATTAGCATATTAACGAATGTAACACTATTTTAATTGGACGATATATATACGCTTTGTGGTTGAAACTGTGTAATTATCACGTACTACTAGACTACTGGTGGCTGAAAGCAGGTGACAATACTGACAAATCTGAATATCTTCTTCCGTGGCAATCATATATGGTTCATCCTCAAGCATCTAAGCTTCTAGTAGCATGTGATTTCGTGAGGCATTGTTGTTGGGAAGGAAAAGACGATATATAGAAGCAACCATGGCCAAGTGGAAGAGTTATGTCAGTGCAATGTAATGGTCGATTGTTGAGCAACGATCTACAATAATAAGATAAAACAAGTTGATTCCTGCTTATATTTTCATATCTTACTCAGTTCTGTCGATTTATTTTTCATGTCCAGTTCTCTACTAATTTTCATTCTCAAAGAAATAAACATAGTAGTATCTTATTTTATTGTTACTAATTAGAGGCTTAATATAATTATCACGGGATACCCTAGTAAAAAAGACAAATAATAAAAATTCTCATAATAGTCATAAACAGTTGGCCGTTAATTTGATAGACGCTAACCATCGTAGCCAATAATAGCATTGGATCTCTTATGTTTCATAAAAAATATTCATATAGTAAACCTCTAAATTGGTATCTAAATTACCCATCTCTGTCACTATAAAATATAATTCAAATAAACCCTAATTTTTTCTCTAAATTACCCACCTCTATTATTATGAAAGATAATTTAAAATAACCCCCTATTTTCACATAAATTATCCACCTCAGCCGTTATGAATGATAATGCAAACTAGTCCCTAAGTTTGCATCCAAATTACCCACATATATCATTATAAAAGTAACATTTTAAACTTGTATATAAATTACCCACCTTCTTCATTATAAAAATAAACAAAAAAAAAATCTCCAAACACTCTGTGTAAATACTTATAAGCTCCTATGGAAAACAAACAATTTAATAGCCATAAAGTATGCTATATACATTTCTAAATTTACACACGTCTACCATTGTTACGTTAAAATTAGGAAAAAAAAATTGCTACGCTTCACCATGTAGACCAAGTGTGCCAAGTGTAGAAAAATATTTCCCAAACTATATATCAATATTAGTGACATTAATATTCACTTTAAATTATATTAATACCCCATGAAAAGATTTATGTACATTTTTATTTAAAAAGTTCATATATTTTTTACTAAAACATTATCCCATATCAATACTGTTAATTTAATTTTAAGCACTCTATTTTATACTACTACACACACAATTATTTGATATACTACAAATACAAATGAACATCTTGAATGTTGTGTTGCATGTTGAAGCGACTATTTATGCCATTCTTAATAAAATAAAAAAATAAAGCTTTGGATAAAATATACAATGAGCACTAGAGTTTTTAATGTAACACAAGATAAAAATATTACAACGACTAATATAGATTCATGATGTCAACAAGAGCTTATATAGCTTAAATTCATGATGTCAACAAGAGCTTATATAGCTTAAATTCAAGTTTCAATAAATTCTAGATATTCTAACTAGCATAATACATTCTATATAATTCTCTTCTGTCTATAGTACTAGAGTAAATGCTTCATTAGGATATTAACGAACGTAACACTATTTTAATTCGACTGTATACACTTTGTGGTTGAAACTGTGTATAATTATCACGTACTACTAGACTGCTACGTAGTAGCTGAAGCAGTGGACAACACTGACAAATCTGAATATCTTCTTCCGTGACAATCATATATGGTGAATCCTCAAGCATCTAAGCTTCTAGTAGCATGTGATTTCGTGAGGCATTGTTGTTGGGAAAGAAAAACAGATATATAGAAGCAACCATTGCAAAGTGGAAGAGTTATGTCAATGCAATGTAATGGTCGATTGTTGAGCAATGATCTACAATAGTAAGATAAAATAAGTTGGTTGCGGCTTATATTTTCATATCTTGCTCAGTTCTATCGATTTATTTCCAAGTCCAGCTCTCTACTAATTTTCATTCTCAAAGAAATGAACATTAGTAGTATCTTACTTTATTGTTACTAGTTAGAGGCTTAATATAATTATCACGGGGTAGTAGGAAAAAAATCATAAAAATTCCCGTAACAGTCAGAAACAGTTGGCCTTTAATTTGATAAACTCTAACCATCATCGCCAATAATAGCTATTAGATCCCTTTTGTTCCATAAAAAATATCCATATAGTAAACCTATAGATTGGCATCTAAATTACCCACCTGTGTCACTATAAAATATAATTCAAAATAAACCCCAAATTTATCTCTAAATTATCCTTCTCTATCATTATAAAAAATAATTTAAAATAACCTCCTATTTTTTTCATACAAATTATCCACCTCAGCCATTATGAATGATAATGCAAAGTAGTCCCTAAGTTTGCATTCAAATTACCCACATATATCATCATAAAAGTAACATTAAACTTGTGTCTAAATTATCCACTTCACCATTATAGAAATAAACAAAATGTCTCCAAAGAAAGTATGAGTAAGTACTTATAAGGTATTGAAAAAACAATTTAATAGCCATAACGTATGCTATATATATTTCCAAGTTACACACTTCTACAATTGTTATGTTAAAAGTAGGCAGAATGCTACATTCCACCATGTAGACAAAGTAAACATTTATACATTATTAGGGTAAGCATTTATTTTATTAGTTTACCAAGTGTAGAAAATATTCCCTGAACAAACTATATATAAATATTAGTGACACTGACAATTCACTTTAAATTATATTAATACCACATGAAAATTTTTATGTAATTTTTTGTTTAAAGAATTTTATACATTTTAGCGTAGGTGATTCACAGAATTGTCATGCAAAACATTTTTAGCGTAGGTTTCACAAAAACGCCTTTCTTATTGTGGCGTTCACAAAATTGTCATGCAGAACATGTACACCTAGGCAATTTCATTCTTTTGCGTAGGTGATTTTAGGAGAAAAAAGAAAAAGGAGAAAAAGAAACGATATGTCCTCCAAATTAAGGTGCACACATTCTGCATGACAATTTTGGGAAGCTCAAGATAATAATTTTGCGAAACCCACTCTTTAGGATGGCAATTAGGGATACAAGCAGCCTCCATGCTGCTGCTCGCGATGCTTTTTTCTATAATGGAAGACTTTATTAAAAAAAATTCAAGGACAATGCATTAGCCGGTTCATAGGGTCCGTTTAGATACGAGAGTTAATTGCTAGCTAGTAAAAAAATTAGTCCTCTAGCTCATCCAACCATGAGGACTATCTGGTCCGCGACGATACCAATGTCAGCTTAGACGTCCGGTGCTGGAACTAATGACAAATATCTATTTTTCTCATTTATATATGGACCAATTGGATTGACAAGTTGCTGTTTATATACACATGCCAGCGGCACTGTCTGAGCTGACATTGGTAGCATCGCGGCCTCGAGAGCACCGTCGGCATTCCGTCGTCTTCTACTTTCTCCTTGTATTTGTATGTATGAAGAGCAGATGCTTCGGTGCTTACATCCGTCAGATAGCTGTTTCTGAGCCTGAAGAGTGCTTCAGTTATAATCAAGGCCAACCAATCTGCTCTGCAATCTGATTTCAACCTTCCTGTAAGCTGATGACTATAAGTTCCGCATTTTAACCTTCCTTTCGTATTCCCTAGCAACTTGATTTTTTTTGAACTAACAAACTGACAGGTGAATGATTACTTGTCCGTATGCACTAGATTGGCCCCTAATGTAAACGACCATCTCTGCTCTGGAATGTGCACACGATTGATGATGGCAAAAGACAGGAAGGGCGGGCGATATACTGATTAGATCCGGTGATAAAAAGGTAATCCAACAAGACATCACCAAGTATCTGGTATCACCAAATATCTGGTGTATTATGCATGTTTCACTTTTAACAATACTCTGATCTATCTGTAAAAAATAAAAAAACAGGGTAAAACATAAGCTGATTTTCACATCCACTAATTTGTTTTGTTCGTTTACAGTAGTTCCATCATTTCCCATTACACTATATGAACATCTTGTGAAGTAAGATCTCTACTGTAAGCATTTCAGTGACAGGTTCAAATTTTGTTCTTCATGTTCATTATCCCTTGCCAACTCAGTGAGGTAGTACCCATCTAAACTTTGACTTAATGATGGGTGCTCTGTTTCTATTAAAAGAATATTTGCTTCATCAACTTGCTTCTCATATAACTATACATTTGATTAGCATTCAAATATGACCACAAGATGTCGCTTTCTAATGTTCAGTAAATCTACTATTTATCCAGCACAGAGGGCTACAAAAATCTTCAGAGTCAAGTCAGTATGAACATAAGCAACATACAACCGGTCGTCGAGGCCATTACTGTCTTCAATGAGTGTGTCACTTTTTTCCAGTGGCTTAAATCTTTGGGATCTCGTTCGAATGCAGTAGAAAATCAAGAACTTAAAGAAGATGATGTACTGAAGTTGCAAAGTTCTCTACAATGCCTCCGGGATACTCTACCTGTAATATACAACTTTATTGATCGAGCAGAGTGGAGAAGCCATGAGAAGTGTGAGGCAAAGCTCCTTCCAGAACTTAAGGCTTCCATGTAATGCAGAAGACCTTCTGGAGGATTTCCAATGCTACGAGCAGAAGCTGAAAATTGAGGGCAGTGCGACCAAAGTGGAACCGAGAAGTAAATTCTTTCACGATGTCATTCAAGGTAACTTTAAAAAATTGACTCACGTCAAGGAGAGGCTAGATAATCAATCTAGGCTGCTCAAGAGAATGGGCTTACACCAAGCAACTCTACGGTTTGACAAATCAGTCAGACCCGAGACCACTTCGTTCCCCACTGAGGCAAAGATATTTGGTCGTGATGATGAAATAAAGGAGCTAATTAGACTCCTTGGGGTACCTGCCAATAATAGAGGGGGTCCTTCCAGACCCAAGAGGAAAAGAAGTGCAGCCTGTTCATCGGCAAGCAACCAAGCGTCTGCTGCCCTTGACAATAATGAAGCAACAATAACAAGTGTTCCAGTTTTGGCCATTGTTGGTATTGGAGATGTTGGAAAAACTACTTTGGCCTAGAGTATCTGCAGCCATCCACAAGTGAAAAAACACTTTGATGTTATAGTTTGGATTTGTGTCTCAGATGACTTCGATGTCAAGAGGTTAACAAAAGAGGTCATAGAACAATTTTGTAGGAAAGCGCCGACTACAGATAATTTGAAATCTCTTCAGAATGATCTTGCAAATAGCCTCAACAAGAGAAGATTCTTAGTTGTTCTCGATGACATGTGGGCTTAAAATGTGGAGCTCTGGAAGACGTTCTATGCACCTTTTAAACATGTACTTGAGGGAAGCATGATGCTTGTCACAACTAGGTCTCAAAAGGTTGCGGATGTAGTGCGGACGGCGGATCCTTTTCTATTAGAGGGTTTGAAGGATGATGTATTTCAGAATTTCTTCCAACTATGTGTGTTTGGGTCTAGTAGCTCCAATAATAATCATGAGTTGGAATGGATTGGTGAGCAAATACTCCCAAAGTTGAAAGGCTCTCCTTTAGCTGCAAAAACCCTTGGACGGCTGCTAGGAAGGAGCCTTGACCCAGCACATTGGAATATGATTCTTTGCAGTCAGCTGTGGGAGCTTAGGCAAGAGGAGACTGACATTTTGCCAGCACTTCGATTGAGCTACATGTATTTACCATTCCATTTAAAGAGATGCTTCTCATTCTGTTCCGTGTACCCGAAAGATTACAATTTTGTAAAGGAAGATTTAGCTGAAATTTGGGTGGCAGAAGGCTTTGTGGAACCTCAGTTTAACACTTCACTTCAACAAACTGGCTGCGAGTACTTTGAAGAACTTGGATATCTGTCATTTTTTCAGAAACTTCGTGGGAAATATGTAATACATGATCTGATGCATGACATGGCACAACTAGTTTCAAAGGATGAGTGCTTCATAATAAAAGAGAAAAAGGATCTTGAAAGGATTCCTCGTAATGTCCGTCAACTATCGGTGCTCAAAAGCAGATACTTTAAGTGTTCTGAATTAGAGATTCTATGCAAGCAAACAAAGTTGCGTACTCTACTTTGTGACATGTCTTTAAACAGTACAGCTGGCAATGAAGTGATGCAGAAATGGTGTACTGAACTTTTGTGCATGCGTGTCATGGTCCGTGCCTCTATCTCTGAGTTGTGGGGCTTGCCAGATAGTATTAGCAACATGAAGAATCTTCGGTGCCTGAAAATCTTGGATTCTTGCCGCTTCAATCGCCTTCCTGCAACATTTTGTTGCTTGTATAATCTACAGCTATTATGTGCTAGAAAATGCATATTTGACAAAGTACCTAGAGGCTTTAGTAATCTGATCAATCTACAAAAGTTTGAATCACGATCTCTTAACATTGATGCTGCAATGGAGAATGGAGATGGAATTAGGTTCCTAAAGAAACTTAATCTAATCACTAGAGATTTGTTTATAATTAATCTTTGTGAAATAAGCAAGGATCAGGCAGCAGAAATTGAACTTACGAAGAAGGATATTTTTTGTCTGTCTCTGACATGGTCGAAAGACATATTTCAATTGCCGGAACCAGTCCACAACGATGAGATAGAAGTGTTTGAAGCATTACACCCTCCCACCAATATCAAATATGGGCGCCTCAATTGTTATCCAGGTGAATACCTTCCAAGCTGGTGTCATGGTTCTTATGACCCTACCATTTTCTCATCATTAACAGAGATAATGGTTATAGGCTGTCCGAAGTTATCAAGCCTTGAACAGTTTCTACAGCCAGCTTATATGCCTGCCATCAAGATAATGATGATTAAAGAGTGCACAAGTTTGGAATCTATACCAGTAGAAAGGTTTGGGGGTTTCCTTCCCTTGAAGAACTGAAGGTGACCAATTGTCCAAAGATCAACTCACAATGTCTATTGGCCCCGTCCCTAAAGAAGCTTTCTTTGGAAGATCCTGGGAATCTTGGAAATGATATTGATTGCCGTTCCCTGACCACCATTAATTTATCAAACTACCATCTGGCATCTCTAACATTCAATAGAGAAAAGCTCCCACTGCTCACTGAACTAACCATTGGAGAATGCAGAGAGCTAGAGACACTTAATGGGGGTTGGCCTATTCTGAAGAGCTTGTCCATTATGCTTTGTCCACGTCTCAAATGGGAAAATGGAATAGTGTTACCATCATCCCTCCAAAGCCTCCACTTATGGGATCGTGGTTATTTTTCTGTGAGGTGTCTGGAGAACCTCACATCCCTCAAATCACTGGTGATGACAGTATGCAAACACATAGAGTACATTCAACGTGACTTGTGGAGCAGTAATCTCAAATCACTCCAGAAATTAACTATTAAGCACTGTGAAGACGTTGTATCAATTGGTGGACAAGAAGCGATTGCACACATACCAAAAGTGGACATTCAAAACTGCCCAAACTTGAAGGAAGTACAGCAACCGCTGTTGAGAGGCTATCCGTTTAGGTTCTTCTCGTGTAATAAATTATGATCCAAAAGGTACTCTTAGGACACTTAAGGATTAAACCTCTGTATGTGTTTGTATCCTGCAATTGTGAGGCAGTGCCGCAGCGAACATATAACACTAGTTCAGAAACCATACACATACAGAGGTTTAATCCTAATAAGTATTCTCCTCTTTCAGACTAACTCCACAGCTGGACATCTGAAATGACTCAGATCAGAGTGTTGCAACCAACAGCTGTCTTGCTCTTACCCAGGCAACATTTTAGTAGGTTCAGACACTTAACCAAGCAATGTCCTTCTGTGCGTTTCCAATCAAAATGCATGCTTCTAATAATGTGTCGACCCATTGCTGTCGCCTAGCTTTTCCTGGATTGGCACTTGGAATCCTTCTGATATGACATTTGGATGTTGGCTGGACACAGTGAGATGCATGCTGCCAACAACTACAAATGTTTATTTTACTCCGCAAGCTGAAATTATCCTGAACCTGGCAGTGATACTTGTGCGGTACTCCTCCATGTCTATTTGTGAAACAGAAACGAGACATTTTCGTCTGGCAAAGTGAACAGGGTACCAATTTTTGGTACCAAGTCACTCTAGCTCACGTCGGACGGAGCTGGCAGATGAATAGCAGCAGTGGCGGAGCTAGGATTTATACTCAGGGGGGGTTGGCCGTCAGGAATTATACTTAGGGGGGCCGGCTCGGTCTTTTTCATTGCGATAATTTTATTATCTAGTTGTGTTTTGTATGATTATATTATCTAAAAGATATTAATAGGTATATATGACAAGAATTTTATATAATCTCCCTCTTAATATAAATAAAAAATATTAAATCATACTACTATTTTTTTTTTGTTGTCAAACATTGGGGGGGGGGGGGGCCATGGCCCCGCCATGGCCCCCCCCCCCCCCCCCCGCTTGGCTCCGCCAGTGGGGACGGGGCCAACAGACGTTGTGAGTAGATCTTTGGACAATTGCGCACCTCTAGTTCTTCAAGGGAAGGCAAACCACCAAACCGTTCTACTGGTACATATACCAAACTTGTGCAACCTTTAATCAACATTTTCTTGATGGCAGGCATATAAGCTGGCTGTAGAAACTGTTCAAGGCTTGATAACCTCGGGCAGTCTATAACCCTTAGCTCTGTTAGTGATGAGAAAATGGCAGGGACATCAAAACCATGAAACCAGCTTGGAAGATATTCACCTGGATAACATCTGAGGCACAGAAATTTGATATTGGTGGGAGGGTGTAATGCTTCAAACACTTCTATCTCTTAGACCAATCTAGAGTCAGATTAAAAGTGACCTTCTTCTTCATAAGTTCCATTTTTGCGGCCCGATCCTTGCTTATTTCACAGAGGTTACATAAATGCAAATCTCCAGTGATCAGATTAAAATTATTTAGCAACCCAGCATCAATCTTAAGAACTTGCGATTCAAACTTTTGTAGATTGATCAGATTACTAAAGCCTCTGGGTATTACTTTGATTATACATTTCCTAGCTAATAATAGTTGTAGATTATAGAGGTGACAGAATGCTGCAGGAAGGCTATTGAAAAGGCAAGCGTCAGAGATTTTAAGGTACCGAAGATTCCTCATGTTGCTAAAACTATCTGGCATAGAGATAGAGGCACAGACCATGACGCGCATGCACAAAAGTCCAGCACGCCATTTCTCCAAAACAGTATTGCTAGCTTTACTGTTTAAAGATTTCTCCGGGGCAGGGGCAAGATGGCGTGCTGTGATTTGGTGGCTTGGGGCGTATGGGCCATCTGGCCGGCCAGGGCCCATCAGTTAGCCTTAGGCAGGCCTTTAGCCAGGGCAAGCAGAGCACATCAAGCCTAACGTCAAGTGTGTGTGTCGGTGTGTGGTATTCTTTCTCATCTAACGCCAAATTCTTTGCAATTGCAAATATTGATCTGTAACGTGCTGTCTGATTTAGGCAACTGTAGCACGAGATCTTGGTATGAGCCAGTTCTTGTACTAATTTTTTTTTTTATCTTTGAGTTTGATTCTTTTTATGCAATGCCAGGTTAATTTTTAGGCTAAAAAATCATATTGTACCAAACATATCTCCAAAGAAAAATGACCTGTTAAGTCACTCAACCAGATTAGAGAATTACGTAGGAGTAAAAAATATCTCAACACTTAGCACGCCGGCCTGTTCACGGCGCGCATGCACACCGGCCGGCCCTCCTCTGATCTCTCTACATGCAGCGGCACCACCGCCAGTCGCCCTGCATGGCGCTATTCACGTGGCCACGTCCACCTCCACTCCCCTTTTCCCTATTCTTTTTTTACGAACTTTTTCTTTTTATAATAATCTTTTTTACCTTACTTGTTTATTTATTTATTACTTTGTTTTAAGTATATTTTGTATTCCTCATTTCACGTGGCCACGTGGTGTATTTTTTGGTGTTCATGTTATATCCATAGGATATTTCATGATATCTTATCGATCATTCACCTAATATTATATTCATGAAATGTTCTATAGATATATTAATTGTGTGTTGTTCATATAGTAGTATCCTTGTAATATTCCACAATATTTTTTTCCATTATTATTAATAATAAAATACCATGAGATTTTTTTTTTCCATGCGAGCCAGGCTAGGAGGAGATGCAACTAATCAATCAGGCCGTACAATGCGGGTCACATTAGTGTCGTTATGCTTATGGCAATATTTCCTGCGTTGTGCCTGATCAGTGATTTCCTGCAGTATTTGCCTGTTCTTCAAATCTATATAGTAACTTATACATAGATAGAAAAATCCGTAATTGATGCCTTCCGTTTTACTGCATGCGTACGTTATAGAGGCATATAATAATTCTTTGATTTATTTACTCATTTACTAGCCAAAATAAAGCATCGATTACAGCGCCTATATACCGTATGGCAGGGGTGGATCCAGAACGGGGCTGCGCCCCGGGCTGAGCTGCTGATTCACGTTCAAAACAGTCTGATCTGGTTTCCTAGGCCTCCTTTTATCTAATTAAGATCATAGTTTTTTTAGGCTAAACACCACATATGTTACAGGAACTACATAGACTCGCCCCGGGCTACAGCCCGGGCAGCCCGAGCCCTGGATCCGCCCCTGAATAGCAGGCAAGATAGATATGCCGGTGACGAACACTGCGGCGCCAAACGCTTGTATCTTGGCTTCTATTATTAATCAAAACACAACTCGGAACAAGTTGAGCTGACACATTACATTACATTGGCTTTAATATAGCCCACGGCCTTAGCTCATGAAAGAGCCACGACGGACGGGCACGATCCACATGAACCGCTCAGACCTCTCCTGCCGGCGCTCGCTCCTCCACTGCATGCCTTCAACGCTACTACCTCTGCCCGTGAAAGAAAGTAACTATGGTATGCGTGTAAGTTAAAGTGCTTCACGTTTGACCATGTTTTTAGTAAATAGTATTCACATTTATAACTTTAAATTAATTTATTATAAAAATATATTTCGTAATTAATCTAATGATGTTTATTTGATATTATAAATATTTATATTTTTTTAACTATAATTAGTCAAACTTGAAGTACTAAACCATGACACTGTTCTAAAATTGCATTCTTTTGCGGACGGATGGAGTAGCTTCTAAAGACCCGCCACCACCTTGAGTACTCAGCTAACAAATGACTAAAAATAGAACACATGCACACATGCAGGAGACCAGGTGGAACACGCGCACTTGCCTAGACTCTACGCATAACACGTCGTGCACACGACGAACTCGACCCGGTCAATGGACTCCATGCGAGCTCGAACATGCGCGCCATCGACGACTCAACCTGACACACGCACACACACCATGCACGGACATGACGTGGTTTATTCTAACACATTTCGTCTAACATAGCAAATAACAATCTCTCGTAAGCTTCTGCAAGAATGTACACCAGCGAGACTCCAAGCCTGGCTCCAGCATATTAAAGCCCTTTGGAAGCTCAAGGTACCCCTAAAAGTCAAAATTTTTGTTTGGTTCTTAATAAAAGGGGTGATTTTAACGAAAGACAATCTTTTAAAATGAAACTGGAAGGGTGATGAAAAGTGTTGTTTTTTTAACAACAAAGAAACCATCCAACATTTATTTTTTGAGTGCCATGTAGCACGCTTTATTTGGAGGATTGCTCACATAGGGGTTTACAACCACCAAGAGATATGACTAGTTTTTTCCAAACATGGTTACAACATGTAGACTCAAAGTCGTGACCTCAGATTCGAGTAGGAGCAAGCGCAATATTTTGGTCTATATGGTTGACCAGAAATAATGTAATATTTGATAATAAAGTATTTTACTCCTATTTACAGGTTATTTTCAGGGCGACTTACTAAACGCGATTCTGGTCCACACTTCAAAAGGAGGCCGACCAACCAAATTCGAAAAGGGCATGCCGAGTAATGGAGATTGTAGCAATGGAAATTTTCGCCAAGAATGGATGGTTGCTTTCTAATAGGCTTAGAGCTTAATTTATTTATACAGTCTCCCATACTTTTGATGTTTTTTGTGAGATTTTCTACATCAGCCGGTGGCTGAAATGTTGTAATAATGAATGGTTGAGTGCAAAACTCTTGCAGAGGCCGGAATAAAAATTCCTTTATCTAAAAAAATAAATGGATGACATAATGCCATCACATGAAGTGAGCAGTAGACAGAACCCTCTCAAGTCTGCTGAAGAAACACTCTGGTAACTGGTAAGCATCTCACTGCTTCAACTCCCCCTGCATTTGTTTGCATCTGCACTCATCTCTGCAACACTTTCGGCCGAAAGAAAATCCAAAATTTTGTAATACACTAATACATGTGCTATAGACTCATATTTTCTATTGTTTATATTACATATTTTTCTATTCAATAGATATGTAGTCATAAATCATACTAATATTTGTTTAGATCTAAATTTTTTTTTAGAAAAAGCATACTTCATGTGTTAGTCTCTAAAAAATATTCGGTGAAATTTTGGGCGAATTTTGTGAAATTCAGTAATTTCGATGGTGGCCGAAATTTTTGCAATACTGAAATTAAAAACCATGGAAGGATGGAAGGGAAGAGAGCTGCAGCTGCTACTCTGTACTACATGCTCATCATGCTGGCAGGCCTGCGGCAGCAGGAGGTGGCTGGGTTCGCAGGGTTACACAAGAGCTAAAAGGCAAGTTCTATAGAACGGTGATTAGACTGGCTATATTGTATAGAGCAGAATGTTAGCCTACAAAGATTCAACATGTTCAACAATTGAGTGTTGCAAAAATGCGTATGTTGCGATGGATTTGCGGTTACACAAGAATGGACCAAGTTCGGAACGATGATATACGTGATCGCCTAGAGGTAGCATCAATTGAAGAAAAGCTTATCCAACATCGGTTGAGGTGGTTTGGCCATGTCCAAATGAGACCTTCAGAGGCACCAGTGTATTGTGGAGTCCTAAGCTAAGCTAATAATATGAGGAGAGATAGAGGAAGACCAGAATTAACATGAGGGAGGCAATAAAAAGAGATTTGAACGCTTGGAATATACCTAGAGATCTATGTTTGAATAGGAGTACTTGAAAAGCAGCTATTGAAGTGCCCGAACTGTGACTTGGGATTCTGGGTGAGTTTTAACTCTAGCCTACCCCAACTTACTTAGGACTGAAAGGCTATGTTGTTGTTGTTTGTTGTTGGAAAAGAAATGAACATAGCAGTATCTTATTTTATTGTTATTAATTAGAGATTGATGTTAATTATGACAAGATGCATTAGAAAAAAAGACAAATCATAAAAATTCTCATAATAGTCAGTAACATCTAGCCTTTAATTTAGTAGACTTTAACCATCATCGCCAATAATAACAATTAAATCTATTTTGTTTTATAAAGAAAATATCCATCTAGTAAAACCCTTAAATTTGCATCTAAACTACTCATCTCTATCATTATAATACAATTTAAAATAAACCCAAAATTTATATTTAAATTACACATCTCTATAATTATGAATGGTAATTTAAAATAACCCCCTAATTTTCCTATAAATTACCTAACTTAGAAATTTTGTAAGATAATGCAAAGTAGTCCCTAAGTTCGTATCCAAATTACCCACATACATCATCATGAAAGTAACATTTTAAACTTGTACATCTAAATTATCTAACTTGGCCATTACAAAAGTAAACAAAATAAAATCTCCAAAAACTATGAGTAATACTTATACCTTATAAGTTATTATAAAATCAATTTAATAGCCATAAAGTATGTTATATATATATATATATATATATTTTTAAATTACACATTTCTACTACTTTATGTTAAAAGTAGACCGAATGTTATGTTCCACCGTGTAGACTAAGTAAACATGTATACGCTAGCAGGATAAATATTTATTTTATTACTCTGCAAAGCATAGAAAAATATTCGCTTAACAAACTATATCAATATCAATGACACTAATAATTTAATTTAAATTATATTAATACTCCATAAAAATATTGTTTTCAAAATTTTTATTTTAAAATAGTTTATACATTTGGACTGAAACATTATCACCGTATCAATACTAGTAATTCAATTTTAAGTACTCTATTTTATACTATTATTACACATATAGTTTTTTGAGATACTGCACATACAAATTAAAAATTTTGAATACCGCGATGCAAGCTGAAATGACTATTTATGCCATTTTTAATAAAAGAAAAAAGTAAAATTTTGAATGAAATATGCAATGAGCACTAGAGTTCTCAATGTAACAGAGGATAAAAATATTGCAACAACTAAAAAGACTAAAAGTTAGAACTAAAATATAGATTCACGATGTCACGAAGATGTATGCAACAAGAGCTCATATATAACTTAAGCTTAGGTTTCAACAAAATACGTATCAGGCTAGAAAAAAGATAAATACTAGATATTCTAACTAGAGGTTCCAAACAGAACCTCCACATTAATTCCCACAAGACTTGCTAGAAAAATAAACCCTAGAAATTCACACAAAAATTTAGTATACTCTAGTCACCGTTGATAGTAATAACCATTGATATATTATATTTTATAAATAATTATCCACCTCTAAGACCACCACAAACAACATAAAGTAACACATGAACCTATATTGAAATTTAGCCACCTATGCTGTTATGAAATAAGGTCTAAAGTAACCATAAATTAGCATCTAATTAATCACCTAGGATTATGATAGATAATATACTTAGCCTCTTAAAATTTCACTTTTTAGATTATTTAAATGTTTTGCCTTTTTAAGTTTTTGTCCAAAAATCTTCTCGGGCTAAAATTTGCTAAAACAAGGTCGACTAGATTGGGAAACAGGGCGTCAGCAACAAGGACAATGTAGCTAGCCAACTCTACTCTAAGGCACAATCTACCGGCTACAGATCTTACACGAAAATGTTGAAGTGCGTAGGGTGGCGGGGGCATGCCGAGCCTTGTAACCGTCGTCCATGGGGCCGCCGCGCGAAGATGCCAGGTTGGGCGGACGACAATCATCCATAGGGCTTTCTTCGCGGAGCAGAGACAAATTGCCCGGAGGACTGACATTTCATTTGATCAAAGATGTACTAATTTGCCCCGAGGACAATGTTGTCGTCCTTTCTCGCAGGAATCATGGGGTCCAACCGGATGGATCCGAGTCGCCTGCCGACCACCCCTTCCCTCTCCCATGCGACGCGGCCAGGTGGTGGGCTTAGAAGGGGGTTCTGGGGGAGGCAAGCCGGCCAGGCGGTGGGGATGGCGGTGGGCGGCGTTAGGGTCCTGGCAGCGGCGGAGGCGGCCGGGCTAGGTCGGGTCGGGGGTATTGCAGCGCTGCTCTCCAGCGAGCATGGCCATGGCGGTGGCAGGCTAGGGGCGAGGAGGAGGATGAGGAGGGCGGGGTCGAGGACATGGTCACAGGCGGAAGTAGCGAGGACGAGCACGAGCGGGAGGAGGAAGAAGAACAAAAGGTGGCCGGCGCTGGCTTCGCCACCTTGGTCAGACGCTAGCACGACCCCCTTTTTCTCGTGGTTAATTTTAGGAGTAAAAGAAGAGATGGCATAGAAATCAAGGTGCATAAGTTCTGTATAATAATTTACCAAGTTGATGATGACAATAATAATTTTAGATCTTTAGCATGGCAAATAGGGATGCAAACAGTTAGCATGGTAAATATGGATGCAGCCCCAAGTTTTTCGAACCGGACCGGAGATCGAACCGGCGAGGTCCTCGGTTCAATGGTTCATTGGTCCAACCGTTAAGAACCGATTGAACCGCCGGTTCAATTTAATTGAATCGATTAATCGAACCGGCCGCAAATACTTTGAACCGGTGCATATATATATATATATATATATATATATATATATATATATATATATATATATATATATATATATATATATATATAATTATATAATTGACAGACAGAACAATATAATTATATTGTACAACCATAAGGACAAGGTTCACACATCATGAAAATATAGGATGACAGATTGACATGGTCTTAAATTCAAAATACAAATTAAAGTGCGTGATAACATATATAGGTTCATCTTCACACACAAGAGTGACAACTGACAAGACACAACCATAAGGTTCATAGCAACATAGTCTCACAATCACAGGTTCGTAAATTCAAATATCAAGTGCGTGATGATAAGATAGAAACACATGAAGCATGGTACTCAATAAAAACGTATTGGATCTCATTCATCTTGAGCTTGAGGTTCTGCTCCTCCAACATCAACTGCAAATCCACCATAATCATATGCGTCTTCCTGCCTGAGGTTCTGGTACTCCTGGTCCTCTATAATCTCATCACTGTCATCCATGGCATCAGCCTCCACCATGTCCATGTTAAGCTCCAAATCTGAATTTTTTTTACCAATTTAGATTTGATGGTATATAAGCAAAAAGTTGTATATATGTTAAACTGGTTTCACAAGGGACATTACCATCACTGCTGCATTGTATATTCAGCTCAGACAGTTTAGTGCGAAACGCTTCTAGCTCTTCAGAGTTAAGGCAAGGTGGATTGTCTTCTAAAATCCAAGCTTCATTTCCATTTCCAATTTCTTCCAACATTATTGGGTCATAATTTCTAGTAGACAACTTGGACCTGATGTTTGAATTCACAGATATGTATTACTTATGCAAACAGCTAAAAAAGACAATGAATGCAAGGAACAAGAGAAGAGGTACCTTTGTCGCAGTCTCAGATTACAATGCACATACACAATATCATTTAGCCTTTGATGCTCTAATCTATTTCTTTTTTTGGAGTGCACATGCTCAAAGTAGCTCCAGCTCCTCTCACATCCAGATGCACTACAAGTTTGGCTCAACACACGCAGAGCAAGCTTCTGTAAATTTGTTGCACTGCAGCCATAAGTTTGCCACCACTCATCTGTGTGAAAAATAGAATTTAGTGCTGCTGAAATGTGTGAAATGACAGAATTAAGTGTGCTGAAATGAACTACAACAGCTGACTTACCAGCAAGCATGACATGACGATCATTTTTAGCAGTTGGACGCCCAAAATCACCTTCTCCATTTCTGAACATTTTCATTTCTTTTGTCAAAGCACTTCTAAGGGCAACATCTTTGCCAGCATATTTCTCTATGACATCAAGAACTCCAGAAGTGGTGAAGTTGTACTTGTCTCTAAGTTCAACATTGTATTGGTTATTAGGATTAAACCAAAAGCCAGCAGCATGAAGATTCTTATCAAAATGCTTATCCCAATGTGCATCCATGTATTCTAAGAAAAGCTTTACTAAGTCTTTCTTTCTCTGAAATCTCTTCACAATTTCTTCTCTTGCAGCATGGAATGCTCCAAATAGGTAGCCCATTGCAGGTCGCTCATCGCTATCCACAATTCTCAGCACTCGAACAATTGGTTCTGATAACTGACAATCAGTAGCACAATCTTTCCAAAAATTTTGATCTAGCATAGCTTTAGTGAACTTTTTGGCTTGTGATTCCTTATAATATGCACAGTTTGTCCACTCATTGGAGACAACCATTGCTTGCAGTTCAGTCTTGTGCTTATATATGCTTTGCAATGCAATAAAATTAGTAGCAAAACGAGTTTGGGCTGGGCGAAGAATCTCATGACCTTTTGTGAACTTTCTCATTAGATATAATGGGAAGCAATGGTTGTACACATATTTTGTAATGATTGATGCATGAGCTACAGTATTCTTCACCAAATGCTCCTTACCAAAGTCTGACAATATCAAATTCACACAATGGGCAGCACAAGGGGACCAATAAATGGATGGGAACTCATCTTGTAACCTTCTACCAGCAGCGACCATGTTTGATGCATTATCAGTAACAAAATGAACCACATTTTCAGGCCCAACATGATTAACTACATCTTTGAACAATCTGAACAAAAAATCTGAAGTTTTGGAGCTATCAGTGGCATCAACTGACTTAAGAAAGACAGTACCTTTGGGACAGTAGACCAAGAAGTTGATGAGGGTCCTTCTCTTTCTATCAGTCCATCCATCAGCCATAATAGTGCAACCAGTTTCTCTCCAATGTGTGCGGAATCCATCAACAAACTTCCTAGTCTCTTCAACACATTTTGCAAGATATGGACCACGCATCTGATTACAAAGCGGCACCTTGTATCCAGAACCAAATGCACACACAGCATCAAACATCGGCTGATAAAAAACAGAATTGGTTGCATTAAATGGAATAGATGCATCGAGAAACCATCTTGTCACACACATATCTGTCTTCTCTTTGACCGCTTCTCCTTGAAGAACACTCTTAAGTGTTGGTTGATCCCCTGGTCCAGTTCTAGGCTTGAAGTACTTTCCAACACTAGGAGTAGTAGTACCAGCCGGTCTTTTTTCCCTTTGTTTGATGCAACTACAACAGGATTGGTATTGGAGACTTCAACAACATCTTCCTCTCCAGGTTCTGGTCCATATGGGTGCCCTTCCACATATTCCTGTTGCATCTTCTTTTTCTTCTCATTCCAATCTTCAATATTTTTATACATTGTATGCTCAACCTCAGGATCAACCTTCTTACATGCAGCTACATTACTAGGCCATTTGGCCAAATGTTCCTTGAAACGATGGATTCCTCCTCCTAAGAAAGTCGTATCACAGTACATGCATTTGATCTTCTTTCTTCCTCCTTCCATAATCTGTGTGCAATATCCCCATGCTAGATCAGTTTTCCTTCTTGTCCTTCCTTCTGTGGCAGCCTCTTGGGATGGGGTTGAATTCTGGTTAGAATTTTTAGTCCCAACTGGAGTAGGAGTGTCTGAAGAATCAACTGTGTGTGAAAACAAAAAAAAACAGTAATAAAGTTATCAATTTTCACATGAATGAAAATGTTGAACTTAGTCAGTAACAAATTAACCAGATCTGGTATACTCTATTACTCTAGCACTAAACATACTAACAGAGGGCTTCACCAATGAACTCACTAGATCAAATCAAATAACAGCAGGCTAATATATATATAACAGCAAGCTAACATACTAACAGGGAGCTAGTTCTAGATCGAACCATCCAAGATTACTTCCATGTTCCATGTTCCATCATCTATGCATACTTATATACGGCATCAAATTTCAAACCTAAATATCTAAAACTTGAACTCCCAGTAGCCATGGTTGGACTTGGAGGCGTGGAGCCAGAGCAGAGACAAGAAGTACTGTCGTAGTCGTAGCAGGCTAGAAGCAGCTGCCCTGCCGGCTGCAGCACGGCCGCCCGCTCGCCGGCTCGCGGCGACGCGGCCTCGCGCACGCCCGCACGGCCGCACCGCTCGCCCCGCGCAGGCCCGGCTCGCGGCAACGCAGGCCTGGCGCATGCCCGCACGGCCGCCCGCTCGTCCCACCCTGGGTGTTGGGGCCGCGACGGGCGCCCGCTCGCCCCACGTAGGCCCGCAGCCCGCTCGCCGACGGCGCGATGGCGCTACGCTGCCCCGGCAACGCCCGGCACCCCGGCCTCGCGCTCACGCACGCCCGGCCGGCCTCACGCTCGCCCGGACGCCCGCTCGATGCGCCGCCGCCGCCGCCAGAAGCTAGTGGGGAATTTTTCCCTCCCTCACGCGCGCCCAGTAACCTAAAAGAAACAGTGACACATTATTCCATTATTACCCCTGAACAGATAGCCTTCTCCTGAGCTACCAGAGGGTATTTTTGACTAAATAAAAAACCGCCCCAGTTCACACAGAACCGCCCGGTTCACCGGTTCGACAAAAAACCGGCCGGTTTAACCGGTTTTTAGCGGTTCGATTACATGGACGATCTTTTAAGTGAACCAGACCGGTGTAGACCCTGGTTCGGTCTTTTAGCGGTTCAATCGCCGGTCCGGTCCGGTTCGAAAAACTTGGATGCAGCCCCCGCGTTGCCACCGGCGATGCTACCAATGTGAGCTCGGACGTCTGGTGCAGTGGTGCTGCTGGGATATGTATATCAAAACTGCAGCTTGCCATTCTAATTGGCCCATATATAAATGAGAAAATTGGCTATTTGCCATTAAAGATACAAGTAAGCTGGGTAACCTATAAAATTAAATCTAGTCGGCTGGTATCCTAATGACAAAGACAAATAGCTAACTTTTTCGTTTATATATGGGCCAATTATTATAGATTGGCAAGTTGCGGTTTTTATACATATCCCAGAGCAGCACCAAACCTCTGAGCTGACATTGGTAGGATCGCCCTCGCGGGCGGCCTTCACATACGGCCGGCCTGCAGCAACACGGCTTCGAGAGCGCCGTCGCCCTTCCGTCTTCTTCTACTCTCTCCTTGTATTTGTGAAGAGCAGATGCATCGTAGCGTGGTTGCCTTCACAGATGCATCGTTTCTCCTCAGCCTGAAGATTGCTTTAAGTACAATTGAGGCCAACCAATCTGCTCTGCAGACTGCAGATCCACCTTGCAATCCATCCTGTAAGCTGATGTCTCTAACTAAGTTCGGCATTTTAACCTTTCTTTCGCATTCGCTATCAATCTGATTCTTTTCTGATCTAACGAAATGACAGGTGAATGATTACTTGTCCGTAGTCACTGGATCAGGACTGAATATAAAGGATCATCTCTGCTTTGGAATGTGCACACGACTGGTGATAGCAAGAGACAGGAAGGGCGGCGGATACTGATTATATCCGGCGATAAAAAAAGGTAATCCAACAAGGCATCACCAAGTATCTTGTGTATCATGTTTCACTTTTATCGTTGCTCTGGTCTATCTATAATACATAAAAAACACACGGTAAAACAGGAATAATTGGGTAGTTCTAGTGTTCTGTATATTGCTTGTCATGTTATATACTTGTATATTACATTCTTTTACTCCTAAATCTTTTATCAACAGTCAGCTATTTGACCACCCGAATTTACATGGCTTAGCTCCAGTATACCATCATCTAATTTCTCCTTCATGAAGAAACGATCTATCTCTATTGTTTTCCATTAAACTATATGAACATCTTGTGAAGTAAGCTCTGTACTGTAGCCACAGCGACAGGTTCAAATTTTGTTCTTCATGTTCATTATCCCTTACCAAATCAGTGAGGTAGTATCCATCTAAACTATTGACTATATATATATATATATATATATATATATATATATATATATATATATATATATATATATATATATATATATATATATATATATATATAATATTAATATTTATGGTACAAAATTAATATCATTAGATAGATCGTTGAATCTATTTTCATAATAAATTTATTTGGAGATACAAATGTTGCACATATTTTCTATAAATCCAATCAAACTTACGGCACGGAAATCAAAAGCGACAGTTATTTAGGGACGGAGGGAGTATGACTTAATGATGGTTGTTCTATTTCTATTAAAAGAATATTTGCTTCATCAACTTACTTCTCATATAACTATACATTTAATTAGCATTCAAATATGACCACAAGATGTTGCTTTCTAATGTTCAGTAAATCTACTATTTGTCCAGCATTGAGGACTGTAAAAATCTTCAGTCAAGCCAATATGATCATAAGCTGTATAAAAGCAGTCGCCGAGGCCATTACTGTTTTCAATGAGTGTGTCACTTTCTCCCAATGGGTTAGATCTCTGGGATCCCTTTCAATTGGAAGGGAGAAAGAAGAACTTAAAGAAGATGATGTACTGAAGTTGCAGAGTTCTTTTCAATGCCTTCGGGACACTCTACCTGCAATGTACAACTTTATTGATCGAGTAGAGTGGAGGAGTCATGAGAAGGGTGTGGCAGAGCTCCTTCCAGAACTTAAGGCTGCCGTGTATGATGCAGAAGACCTTCTGGAGGATTTCCGATGCTACAAGCAAAAGGTGAAAATTGAGGGCAGTGCAACCTCGGCGGAACCAGGCACTAAATTCTTTCAAGATTTCATTCAAGGTAACTTCAACAGTAAATTGACTGCCATCAAGAATAGGCTAGATAACCAATCTATGGTGCTTGAGCGAATGGGCATACATCAAGCAACTCTACGGTTTGACAGATCAGTTAGACCTGAGACCACTTCATTCCCCACCGAGGCAAAGATATTTGGTCGCGATGAGGAAATAAAGAGGCTGATTAAATTGCTTGGTGTACCTGAAAATAATACCAGGGGTCCTTACACACGCAAGAGATCAAGAAGTGACAATACTAAAGCAACAATAACAAGTGTTCCAGTTTTGCCCATAGTTGGAATTGGAGGTGTTGGAAAAACTACTTTGGCCCAAAATTTTTGCAGCCATCCGCAAGTGAAAAAACACTTCGATGTGAGAGTTTGGATTTGTGTCTCGGATGACTTTGATGTCAAGAGGTTAACTAAAGAGGTCGTAGAACAATTTTCTGGGAAAGCACCAAAGAAGGATAATTTGAACTGTCTTCAGGATGATCTTGCAGATAGCCTCAACAAGAGAAGATTTTTAGTTGTCCTCGATGACATGTGGGATGATAATGGGGAGCTTTGGAAGACGTTCTATGCACCTTTCAAACATGTGTTTCAGGGAAGCATGATGCTTGTCACAACTAGGTCTCAAAAGGTTGCTGATATAGTACGTACGACAAATCCCTTTCTATTAGAGGGTTTAAAGGATGATGTCTTTAGGAATTTCTTCAAACTATGTGTGTTTGGGTCTAATAGCTCCAACAATGATCCTGAGTTGGAACGGATTGGTGAGCAGATACTCCCAAAGTTGAAAGGCTCTCCTTTAGCTGCAAAAACCCTTGGACGGATGTTAGGAAGGAGCCTTGACCTAGAACATTGGAATATGATTCTTTATAGTCAGTTGTGGGAGCTTACTCAAGAGGAGACTGACATTTTGCCCGCTCTTCGATTGAGCTACATGTATTTACCATTCCATTTGAAGAGATGCTTCTCATTCTGTGCTGTGTACCCGAAAGATTACAATTTTGTAAAGGAAGAGTTAGCTGAAATTTGGGTGGCTGAAGGCTTTGTGGAACCTCAGTGTAACATTTCACTTCAACAAACTAGTTGTGAGTACTTTGAAGAACTTGCACAGCTGTCATTTTTTCAGAAACTTCATGAGAAATACGTTATACATGATCTGATTCATGACATGGCACAACTGGTTTCAAAGGACGAGTGCTTTATAATAAAAGAGACAAAGGATCTTGAAAGGATTCCTAAGAATGTCCGTCATCTATCGGTGCTCAAAAGCAGAGATGTTAAGTGGTCTGACTTAGAGAGTCTATGCAATCAAACAAAGTTGCGCACCCTACTTTGCAACATGTCTTTGAAGGGTAAAAAGGGCAATAGTGTGATGGAGAAATGGTGTACTAGTACTGAACTTTTATGCATGCGCGTCATGGTATGTGACTCTATCTCTATGCCAGATAGTATTAGCAACATGAAGAATCTTCGGTACCTTAAAATCTTGGATAATTGCCACTTCAATAGCTTTCCTGCAACATTTTGTCGCCTTTATAATCTACAACTATTATATGCTAGGGAATGCAGATTTAAAGAAGTACCCAGAGACTTTAGTAATCTGAGCAATCTACACAAGTTTGAAGCGAAATTTCTTAAGATTGATGCTGGGTTGCTAAATAATTTCAATCTGATCACTGGAGAGTTGTCTATTTGTAATCTTTGTGAAATAAACAAGGACCAGGCAGCAAAATTTGAACTTATAAATAAGGAGGGTATTTTTAGCCTGACTCTGAATTGGTCTAATGGGATATCGCATTTGCCGGGATCTCCAGAGCACAATGAGGTACAAGTGTTTGAAGCATTACACCCTCCCACCAGTATCCAATCTGTGGACCTAGAATGTTATCCAGGTGAATACCTTCCAAGCTGGTTTCATGGTTCTGATGACCCTACCATTTTCTCATCATTGACAAACATAAGGGTCATAGACAGCCCGAGGTTATCAAGCCTTGAAAAGTTTCTACAACCAACTTATATGCCTGCCATCAAGAAAATACATATTGAAAACTGCACAGGTTTGGAATTTGTACCAGTAGAAATGTTTGGGGGTTTGCCTTCACTTGAAGAACTGAATGTGTGGAATTGTCCAAAGATCAACTCACAACGTTTGATGGCCCCATCCCTCAAGACACTTTTTTTGAGGGATTCTGGGAATCTTGGAGACGATATTGATTGTCATTCCCTAACGACTTTTCGTTTATCAAGCCACCAACTGGCATCTCTGACACTCAATAGAGAAAACTTCCCGCTACTCAGTTTCCTAAAAATTCAAAGCTGCAGAATGCTAGAGACTCTTATTGGGGGTTGGCCTATTCTGAAGAGCTTGTACATTTCGGGTTGTCCACGTCTCAAATGGGAAAATCGAATGGTGTTGCCATCGTCCCTCCAAAAGCTCCAGTTATGTGATTGTGGTTATTTTTCTGTGAGGTACTTGGAGAACCTCACTTCCCTCAAATCACTGGAGATGCTTACATGCAATCACATAGAGTACATTCCACGCGACCTGTGGAGCAGTAATCTCAAATCACTCCAGGAATTAAAGATTTGGGATTGTGAAGAGCTTGTATCAATTGGTGGACCAGAAGCAATTGCACACATACCAATAGTGCTCATTCAAGACTGCCCAAAGTTGATGGAAGTACGACAGCCCCTGCAGACAGGTTTTCAATGGTAGTAGGTATGGCACTTGCTTTTGGGTATAAACCATGATCCAAAAGGTATGGCACTTGTTTTCATTGTTAGATTATATCTTACTAGCCAGTTATGTAATCGTAATAATGTTAACCATTTTTGAAAGTAGAGAACGATAGTGAAGTCCTGTCCTTGCGCCAATTCCTCATCTCATGCAAGAATGAAGCCGAGAAATGGCGATGTCAGCTGCCATGTCGGAAAAGAGCAATCGTGGACGACTGGTATTTAGCCTTTGATTTGGCAATCTAAAACTATTGCTGCGTTTGTGGTGGTGACGCGCTGTAAAACAGACATGTAACGCTCATCATGCGGGCTGTTTTGGGCCAAGAATGAAATCAGGTAGGGATCGGACCACCCCCCCCCCCCCCCCCCCCCCCCCCCCCCCCCCCCCCCCCCTTCTTCACCTAAAAAAGTTTTTTTTTGAATGTTTTTTTTTTTTTTTGTCTGAATGCCCAGCAGTAAGGCTACTGCTTTGCAGCACCATTTAGATTTTCAGTTTTGGAGAATAATCCTTTTGCTGACCAGCGTTCTCTACTTCTTGATACTTGATAGGTGAAATGACGGCTCTGCAACCTCCGGGGACTCTCGATGATCGCACTCATATGTAGGAGTACTGTACGTCTGTTTTGTTGTTTGTTTAGCTATATTAATCCGGTCAGTGCACAATGTTTCCTTTACCTTTCCGTTGTTCCAGTCTGTACTGCTGGCTCACTGTCTCTGTGTTGTTGTCGACCATGGCATGCATGCATTTGTCAGTAGCTGGCTATGCGTCGTGGTTGTAGTGTCCCTGAGTCCAGAGTCGCGCCGCGCCAACCTGAAGATGTGCGGGATGGCGCACAACGCCAGAGTTGGCGGTGCGCCTGAACATGCCGTTCGCGCCATGCATGCCTCGTCCGTGTGGGATGGCACAAGTACGGTCATGGTGGATCATGCATGGCGCAGATCAAGGGCCGCCTCGCTTATTTCCCATATATATTTGTTGTCTGAATAAATAAAGGAGAAAATATTTCTCAGTTTCTTGACAAGAAAAGTCTTCCTCTGTTTTACTTTGTTTGTACTTGATTGTTTTTCTTTTGTCTTCTAATAAAATTAGCAGCAAATCTCTTGCCGCCCTTTCAAAAGAAAGTGTTCTGGGCAGCATGTTGACTTTTGACGATTCGAGCTCTCTCATTCTCAACTCCGTAGCTCCCACGTGAGGCTGATGATGATGAAATGAAGATCCAAGAATCTACCAGATGATAATGCAGATGGATGACAGTGGTAGAGGTAGAGGTGCTTCTTACAAGACCAACCTGGACATGCATCCAGAGGTAAAGGCGCTTCTTCTATGATTGTTTTCTGTTTCAATATCTCTATCTTTCACTGCAATAAAGAAATTTAGTTTGTTTCTCATCTTTGTCCCCGACTCTGTTTTCCTTCTTTTGCAGAACAAGAGAACGAGTGTCACGGCTCATGGAAAGTCTAGCGTCTGAAAGAGTAGGTTATTTATTCCCTCATAAAAGCTGATACTTGGTACTGGTGCTCTTGTTTATGCTGCTGCTAACAGGTTTTAGTAGTCCATTCTTTTCTTGAAATCCTTCTGAGCCATGAAAGTTCGAACACCTTGGTTTTATGTGTTAGCCTAGCATTACAACAGATCAGATATCATTTCTCTTCCCCCACCTCTCTTTTGTCGGAATCATTAGGTTTCATTGCGATTTTATACAGCAAAGCACTTCATTCATACATATTTTTCTTGGTTCAATCAATATTTGGGTGTTCTACCCATGCTTGTTTGCATTTGACGCTCAATGCTGAGCTATCAGCTATACCGATGGGCTCTTGTCTGAACTGCAGCATCTCTGAACCTGTGACCGATTTGGTCCTGCTGATAATTCAAATAGACCGGGGTTTCTCCCCACTGAACTCAAGGAAAAAAACATATTTGGGCATTCAGAATGCATTATGGTGATGTGCGTGTATCCACAGAAGCATTTATTGTTGCATTTCACAGGAAAAAAAAACGAAGTAATGCAAAAACAACTTGAAGCCCTTTCGTTCCTTGACAAAAGAAAGGCTACAAAGTCAAAGCTGGTGACTGATCAGATTCCAAAGTGCATCTGGTGCACCTTCTTGCTATTGTTCCTGTGCAGCAGGCGACATCAGGTTACATATGGCTTCTTCTTGATGCATACTTGCAAGTGCGAAAGAACCTAAGAACTCTGTCAGCTAACGGATTTGCAAATAAACCTGCAGTGGCATCACCTAGCAAAGCTCCTCCTGCTAAAGCAACGAAGCGGGTGGCCCCTGTGTCTCGGAGGTTGTACACAGCGCTTGAAACACTACTTTTATGTGAGTTGAAGTTAAATGTATAAGTGGTATCATGTTGGTGTGTATCATGTTGGTTCTGATGTTTGCTGTTGTTTTTTAGGGCTAGAGTAGGAGGAGCTTTGCAAGATACTGAAGAAAACGATGATGATAAAAGTTCGCTAATGCTTCCTGTAGGGCTCAGGCCGTCCGTTTGGACTCCTAGCCCCACACGCGCAGCCTGCCCTTTGTCCGCCTAGATTCACCCCGCCCAACCAGCTCCCCCGGTGGCTGGCGCTGCCGCCATGCCGGCACGTGCTCGTGCTCCTTCCCTTGAAACCCCCCCCCCCCTCCTATCTCTCTCCGCGCAGACAGGACCTAGGACTCGGGAGCCAGGATGAGTGGCTGAGGACGATGATGGCGCGCAGAGCCACGCCATAGGAGGCCGCGTCAGCGACGTCTACCTCAAGTACTGCGAGCAGCGGGGCGCGCCTGACCCTGGCTTATCGAGCTCGACCATGGGTAGCTCCACCGCCGCCCACCCACCCGGACTCGTCGTGCAGCTGCGGGCGCCTCCATCAGTCTGCCGCGGCCTTCTCCACCGCACCAGTTGGCCGTCCCGCGCCCACTCAGACTCATCTCGCCTGCCTCGGGCGCCTCCACCGCACTAGTTTGCCTCGTCGTCCGCTTGGTTTCGCTCAAGCAGCAAGGAGATGTTGAGCTAAAAGCGTATGTTGCAAGCATGTGTTTCAAGTGTTTCAGATGTTTCAATGGTATGTTGGAAGTGTTTTGTGTGGACGTTGCAAAAGTAGATCCGGATGTTGCATATGTTGCAAGCAAGTGTTTCGTATGGACGTTACAAAGTAGATCTGGATGTTGCATATGTTGCCATGGTTATACACGTATGTTGCAAGTGTATGTTGAACATGTTTCATCTATGTTTCAGATGCATGTTGCAAGTGTTTTATCTAAATATTGTAATGTTAGAAATATATGTTCTAAATGTTTCATCTATTTTAAACATATGTTACAACGTATACTCTTCGATGGGACAACCGGACTCACAGGGCGCGCATGTGCAGACGAGCGCGGGCGGTCCCCACGTACGCCCACAAAACGGAGCAGGCGTGGGAATGAGCGTGTGTGCAGGAAATGAATCTTACGCGCGGGCGCGCCGGCGTCCGTCGTCCGGGCGCTAGCCTGTCCCATAAAAGTTTGATATTGCTGATGTACCGTTGTTAATTAACTCTGGCATGTAAACCTATATATTAGATTTAGGCGAGAGAGAGTTAATCTTGTGGCTGCCTGACTTGTGTCAAACTTGTGGAATCAAAAGAGGAAAATTCACCAGCGGTCCACGAAGTTGGCACAAGGTGTCACTTAGGTCTCTGAACTTTCAAAGTGATATCTGTAGGTCCCTAAAGTTGGCAGAGGGTGTCATCTAGGTCCCAAACTTTCAAAGTGATCACCGGAGGTCCCTAAACTTGGCAAAGGGTGTCATCCAGGTCCCAAACTTTCAAAGTGATCACCGCAGGCCCCTAAACTTGGCAAAGGGTGTCATCCAGGTCCCAAATACTGTAGCGATTCGGCACATAATTTTAAAAAAAGAAATCTAAATTTTGGTAATGTAGCTACATTCTGCAGAAAATTCTAAAAATTGTATCTTTTTAATACGATCTCGCACGAAGATGATTTTTATATAAAAGTTGTAGCTCTCGACGGGATCTACAACTTTCTAGTTTTGAGTTTTTTAATTTGAGGTCGCTAATACACTCAAAAAAATTAAATAAATTTTCAGCAGTATATTAATCGTGTACGAACGCTTGTCGCCTTGAAAAAAAAACAAATCTTCTTTATATGTCATCTGATAGAGATAATTTTTATATAAAAATTATAGTGCTCGATGAAACCTACAACTTTCTAATTATGAGTTTTTAATTTAAGGTCGGTAAGATGCTAAAAAAGTTAAAATGCTGATTTCAGTTCATGTATAGTGGTTTTGCATTTTAAATTTTTTTGAACATCTTAAAGACTTCAAATTGAAAAACTCAAAATTAGAATGTTGTAGATCTCATCGAGCGCTACATCTTTCATATAAAAAGTATCTCCATTTGATAGCATATAAGAAAGATATGTTTTTTTCAAGGCGACAAGCGTTCGTACGCGATTAATATACTGCTGAAAATTTATTTAATTTTTTGAGTGTATTAGCGACCTCAAATTAAAAAACTCAAAACTAGAAAGCTGTAGATCCCGTCGAGAGCTACAACTTTTATATAAAAATCATCTTCGTGCGAGATCGTATTAAAAAGATACAATTTTTAGAATTTTCTGCAGAATGTAGCTACATTACCAAAATTTAGATTTCTTTTTTTAAAATTCTGTGCCGAATCGCTACAGTATTTTGGACCTGGATGACACTCTCTGCCAAGTTTAGGGACCTGCGGTGATCACTTTGAAAGTTTGGGACCTGGATGACACCCTCTGCCAAGTTTAGGGACCTCTGGTGATCACTTTGAAAGTTTGGGACCTAGATGACACCCTCTGCCAACTTTAGGGACCTACAGATATCACTTTGAAAGTTCGGGGACCTAAGTGACACCTTGTGCCAACTTCGTGGACCGCTGGTGAATTTTCCTCGAATCAAAATACGTCCAGCTTATGGTGTAAAAAAAGGTCTAAGACTAAAGTTCCTACAAGAAAGGGTTTTTTTACTAGCATATTGCGCCTTTCCTGCTTGTCTATGGACTCTGGTTCTGCTCTGCATGAGCTTAGGGTGCTTATCATTATGCATCTATTCGCGGATTCTTTTGAATTAAGTTGTTTATCGTTGATGGTGAATTTTACTAAAGCTACGTAGAATCATATTTGTCACCTTTTCTTGGTTGGTTTTGGGTTGTCCGATTCACTGGTTTAATTCCTTATAGTCTGCAGTCACTGCCGGCGAGCACCTTGGCGTGCTGTCGCCCTGGCCTCGTCATGCTTTACCACATCCGCCTACCCGCGCTCGAGTGTCCTCGCCGCCAGCCGAGCCAAAGGAGGTGTTTTTCGTCTCCCTGGCCGCCGCACGTGTTCTGGTGGCCAAGGGCGTCGCCTTCGTCCGTGAGCACGAGCACCGCGTGACGTCACGCAAGCATCGTGTCGGCTCGGCAGCCGCTCCAGCCAGAGCACCATGTCCACTCCACGGCCGTGGCCTGGCCTCCCTGGTGTCACATGCATGGTCAAGGCCGGGTCTTGGCAGCCGCGGACATCAACACTCCATGCACCACTTGCTGGTGTTTTTTCTACTATCCCCTGCCCGGTGAGGACATAGACTCCGGTTGCTAGTTTCTCTCCACTTCCCATCCATGTCATTGGTTCATTGGTGGAGTTTTTTTTTTCTTTCTTCCTTTTTTATAGTTCATTCTTCATTCACTCGTTGCAGGTCATCAATGGAGGGGCCACAAGTCTGCCGTCTTGGTCCGGCGTCTCTACTGACAGCCACATAGACATGGTCGGTCGTCTTCACCGCTGCCGGCTGTTTGGTGTTTCTTCCGGACAGCTGGTCGCTTCCTCGATCTACGCCCGACCCCTCCCTCCCTCCCTCCCTCCCTCCCTCCTTCCTGGCTACAACTAATTAAATGGAGCCACCAATGTCGTACCTGAATGTCCACAATGTGTCCTCACCACGGCAATGACATCTTACGGTCACGGTAAGCCGCCAAGTGTTGCTACTTGTGTTACAACTGATATAACTCTATTGCAAACTTTATATCTCCCTTTCAATCATTTTTTGTTATTACATTGGCGAAAACAAATTCTCTCAGATCCATTGTTGTCGTAAATGGCCATGTAGTCCGCTTGCATGCTGCTTACACTACTACAAATTCGATTTTTAGCAACGGGAGCCCTTTTACTATAGAGGCGTCTAGAAATTGAGCCGGCTCTATAGTGGCCTCCAAAACGAGCCACCTTTAGAAATACATTTTTATAGGAGGTGGCTCTACAAATGTCCCTCTATTTCTAACCACATCTAGAAATGGCATTTGTAGAGACGGCTCTATTTTAAGCCGCCTCTAGAAATCCATTTGAGACGCCTCTAAAAATAAGAGCTGCATACAAAATTTGATTTTTTTAAACGATCTTAGATGGAGAAACGAGCAAAACAAAACTTGTAGATCTCAAAAAGTTATGCAACTTGTAGTTTACAATTTTTTCATTTGAAATCATCTATGCTTGGAAAACTACCCTTGAATTTCTTACATTTGAAATTTGAATTTTTGAAACGACCTCGAATGGAGAAATGACCAAAACTAAAGTTGTAGATCTCAAAAAGATAAACAACTTTGTAGTTGACAAGTTTTTCACTTGAATTTGTTTGAGGTCTCAAATACTCATTTCAAAACCGGATGAAGATAGAATATGAGGAGGACGAATATCCCATTTTGACACAAGTGCTGTATGGGTGGAGTGGATAGGGAAGGAACGCGCGAAGCCACACATGTTGCAGGTTCCAGCCCCTGCGGCCGCGAAGCGTGCGAAAAATCATGCGACTAGCAAGAAATTTCCCGGGTTTCCCCATGAGGCTGCCAAGTGGGGTATCCCTTGTTTAATATTTTTTGCTATTTTTCCTGCCCATATTTGTGATTTCTCGAAAACGATTTGTAGAGGCGGCTCGAAATACAATTGCCTCTACAAATCGATTTCTAGAGGAGGCTCCTATTTCTGGCCGCCTATACAGATCTGATTTCTATAGGCAGCCAGACGTCCACCTCTACAAATGGTTGATTTGTAGAGGCGGGGGTAGTTGAAAGCTCTAGTTTGGTTTTGGTTAATTGATGAAACCCCAAGTGCTAACCTAGTTTATCAAAGTGATTATGAGATAGGTAGCACTACTCCAAGTAATGAAGCAATGGCGAAGATCATGACAATGGTGATGGCATGGTGATGATCAAATGCTTAAACTTGGAAAAGAAGAAAGAGAAAAACAAAAGGCTCAAGGCAAAGGTAAAATTGTAGGAGCCATTTTGTTTCGGTGATCAAGACACTTAGCGAGTGTGATCACATTTAGGATAGATAGCCATACTATTAAGATTAGTGAAACTCGTATCGAAATGCGGTTATCAAAATGCCACTAGATGCTCTAATTCATTGCATATGCATTTAGGATCTAGTGGGGTACTAACACCCTTGACAAAGTTTGTGAAAATATGCTAACACATGTGCACAAGGTGATATACTTGGTGGTTGGCACATTTGAGCAAGGGTGAAGGAGATAGAGTCGAAAAGGAGTGAGTCGCACTGTTTACAGAGTGACCGGACGCGTCCGGTATGGTGACCGGACACGTCTGGTATTCGGCGACGTACTCAGCGACCTGACGCGTCCGATCACCACACCGGACACGTCCAGTATGATTCAACAAAGGCAGTGTTCGGCAGTGAAGTCAATCGGACGCTGGCAGCGTCCGGTCGTCCATGGGTGCTTACTGTACTCGACCGGACGCTGAGGCTCAACGTCCGGTTAGTATCTACCAGACGCGTCCGGTCGGCCCTGGTGGCTTACTAGACTCGGCCGGACTCGGTGGTGCAGCGTCCGGTCAATTGAGTTTCTACATTCGGTGTGAGCGTCCGGTCGTCGGCAGAATGCACGGTAACGGCTATGATGATTTGAACTGGACACGTGGCAGTCTGGGGCTACTGGACACGTCCGGTATGCCGACCGGACGTGTCCGGTATTCACGACCGGAGCGTCCGGTGTTGTGTCCGATCAGTTGGACTGTAGCATCCGGTCAGCCCGTGTTATGCCTAGTGAAGGGGTATAACGGCTCTATTTGATGGGGGCTTCTATTTAAAGCCCCATGGCCGGCTTAGGCTACAACTCTTGCACATTTTCATTGACATAGCAACCTTGTGAGCTTAGCCAAAGCCCTCCCACTCATCTCCATCATTGATACATCATCTTTGTGAGATTGGGAGAGAATCCAAGTGCATTGCTTGAGTGATTGCATCTAGAGGCACTTGATATTCGTGTTGCGCTGCGAATTTCGCTTGTTTCTCTTGGTGGTTGCCACCACCTAGACGGTTGGAGCAGCGGTGGAGGATTGGCACGAGTTGGTGATTGTTTGTGGCCATCTCCGGTGATTGTAAGGGGAGTTGTACCTTCCCCGGTGGAGTACCGAAAGGTAACTCTAGTAAATTGCTCGTGTCATTGAGTTACCTCACTTGTGGGTCGGTTCTTACAGTGTCCTATCGTGTGGACGAGGTTTGTGAAACACCTCTTAGCCGCTGAACCACCAAGTGTTGGTCGACACAACGGGGACTAGCGTGTTGGCAAGCACGTGAACCTCGGGAGAAAAATCGATTGTCTCTTGTCATTTGCATTCTCCCGGTGATTGGCTTAATCTTCATCTTGTGATTGGTTCATTCCACTACACGGTGGTATAACTATCCTACTCACTCATTTATATTCTTGCAAACTAGTTGTAGCAAGCTCTTTAGTGTAATTAGATTTGAGAGCTTGCTTTGCTATTTAAGTTTGCTTAGTGGAGCTCTTTAGAGTAGAAAGTTTGAGAGCTCTTAGTGAGTAGTATCATAGCAAGTTGTGTGTCTAGCTATCATTGCAACTAGAATTGTTGGATAGGTGGCTTGCAACCCTTGTAGAGCTAGAGCAAGTTTGCATTTTGCTATTTGTCTTACTAATTAAATTGCTCTAGTTGATTTGTAGAATTTTAAATAGGCTATTCTCCCCCCCTAGCCATATTAGGACCTTTCAAGTGGTATCGGAGCCATGGTCACCGTTTGATTGAAGGCTTAACAACCTTGGTGTCAAATTATTGCTCAAGTTGTGTTCAACCATGTGGGGGCAAACCACCGTTCTTTGATGGCACATGCTATGGTTATTGGAAAAAAAAGATGAGGATGTATCTTGGTTCAATCAATGATCAAGTATAGGAAGTGACCGAGAATGACTATGCTATCATTGATCCCGATGATCCAACCAATCAAGATAAGATTAACAAGCAATGCAATACAATGGCTCTCAACACCATATACAATGCCATTGATTCCAAGGTGTTTGAGCAAATCAAGGATTGTGAAAGAGCAAATGAGGTGTGGAAGAGATTGGATGAAACATATGAGGGCACACCAGCGGTGAAGAGTGCCAAGTTGTATATCCTCAAGGATAAATTGATAAGCTTCAAGATGAAGGAAGATGAGAGCATTCTGGAGATGTTCCATCGATTGTAAGTCATTGTCAATGACTTGAAGGTATTGGGAGAGAAGATCAAGGATGATGATGTCTCTTATCGATTCTTGATGTGCTTACCTCCAAGATTTGAGATATTAAGATTGCTCATCATAAGAGGAGGATTGAAGGACATTACCCCCAACCAAGTACTAGGTGATGTCATGACACAAAAGACATACCATATGGAAAGAAAGGGGGATGACAAGGATGACAAGAAGGAAGAAGAGGACAAGAAGAAAAAGAAGAGTATAGCATTCAAGGCTAGCTCATCATCATCCAAGAACAAGGGCAAATCCAAGAAAGAATCAAGTGACGATGATGATCTTAGTAACATTGATGATGAAGCCATGGCCCTATTTGTGCGTAAGATGGGCAAATTCATGAAGAAGAAGGGCTATGGTGCAAGAAAGAGAAGAGATCACACCAAGAACAAAGAATATGTGAGAAAGATGCTACAATTGCAAGAGTCCCAATCATGTTGTAGCAAATTGTCCCTACAATAGTGATAATGATGAAGATGAAAAGAAGAAGATAAGAATGAAAAGGAGAAGAAGGAGAAGAGAATGACCTTCCAAAAGAAGAAGAAGGGTGAAGGCTATGTAGTCACTTGGGATAGTGATGGCTCATCGGCTAGTGATAATGGCAAGAAATCTATCAAGAAAGCACTAGCAAGTATCGCCATCAACAACAAGCCCTCCATCTTCGACACTCCATCGACATATCTCATGGCAAAGCCTACCAAGGTAAAATATGATGAGAGTGATGATGATGAATATGAAAGTGACTCTTGTAGGAATGATAATGATGATGATGATGATGAGGAGGAGGAGGAGGAGTACTCCAAGGAGGAGCTCTTGGACATGTGTAAGCAAGTGCACGCTTGTAATGAGATGAAGAGAAAGGAGTGCAAAGAATTACGCAAGAAAGTAAAATTTCTTGAGCAATCCTTTAATGTGCTCAATGCCACTCATGAGGGGCTAATGGATGCCCATGAGAAGCTTGGCAAAGCTCACTCTAAGCTTGAAAAGGCTCACTCCTCTCTCATTGAGCAAGTCAAGAAGGAGGAAGCCAAGAAGGAGCAAACGATAGTAACATGTGATGTGGGACTAACATGTGATATTATTGATGAATCTTTTCATGAACCCATTATTGTTGCTCCTACTAACACTTCTTGTAGCACAACCATTACCACTCCACCTATGAATGATACATCACTAATGGTGAAAAATGAAACCCTCAAGAAGGAGGTGAACGAGCTCACTCGTGCCTTAGGCAATGCCTATGGTAGAGATGCATGCTTGCTAAAGTGCTTGGGTAGCCAAAGGTTTTCTCTCAACAAAGAGGGATTAGGCTATACCCCCAAGAAAGGCAAGGCGGTCTTTGTCACTCCCAAAGTTAGCTTTGTGAAAGGCAATAGTCGGTTTTGCAATAGATGCAAGCAAGTTGGGCATATAGAGCGAAATTGCAAGACTAACAAGAACAAGCTACCTAATGTATCCTCAATCAAATTTGATTCTTGTTACATGCTTTATAAGGGTGCTAATGGTGTGAAGGCTAAGTTCATTGGTACACCAATTGTGGGCCCGAAGAAGAAGGCCATTTGGGTACCAAAGACCTTGGTGACTAACCTACAAGGACCCAAGCAAGTTTGGGTACCTAAAAGGAATTGATCTTCTTTTGTAGGTAAATTATAAAGCCGGAGGAAGGCATTGGGTGCTTGATAGTGGGTGCACACAACACATGACCGGTGATTCAAGAATATTTAATTCAATCAATGAAAGCAAGAGCAATGGGATTGATAGTATCACATTTGGTGACAATGGCAAAGGCAAGGTAAAGGGCTTGGTAAGATTGCAATATCCAATGACTTGAGCATTTCCAATGTGCTACTAGTAGAGAGCTTGAACTTTAACTTATTGTCGGTAGCTCAATTGTGTGATCTTGGTTTCAAGTGCATATTTGGTGTGGATGATATAGAGATCATAAGTGTAGATGGCTCTAACTTGATATTCAAAGGATTTAGATATAAGAATCTATACTTAGTTGATTTCAATGCTAGAGAAGCTCAATTGTCAACATGTTTGATCACTAAGTCTAGCATGGGTTGGTTATGGCATAGAAGGCTTAATCATGTTGGAATAAAACAATTGAATAAGTTGATTAAGCATGACTTAGTTAGAGGCTTGAAAGATGTCACATTTGAGAAGGACAAGTTATGTAGTGCATGTCAAGCCGAAAAGCAAGTTGGTAACACACATCCTAAGAAGAGCATGATGAACACATCCAAGGGATATGAGTTGATGCATATGGACTTATTTGGACCAACCACATATACTAGCATTGGAGGAAATAAATATGGATTTGTAATTGTGGATGATTTCACTAGATACACATGGGTATTCTTTCTTGTTGACAAGAGTGATATGTTTGCAACATTCAAATCATTTGTCAAGGGCATTCACAATGAGTTTGAAACAACCATCAAGAAAGTTAGAAGTGACAATGGTAGTGAATTCAAGAACACTAGAATTGATGAGTTGTGTGATGAATTTAGAATTAGACATCAATTCTCGGCCAAGTACACTCCTCAATCAAATGGCTTAGTTGAAAGGAAGAATAGAACTTTGATTGACATGGCAAGATCAATGTTGAGTGAGTACAATGTGAGTCATTCATTTTGGGCCGAAGCAATCAACACGGCTTGGTATTATAGCAACCAACTCTATTATCACCCCATGATGGAGAAGACACCTTATGAGCTTTTGAATGGAAGAAAGCCCAATATAGCATACTTTTAGGTTTTTGGTTGTAAATGCTACATATTAAAGAAAGGCACTAGATTGAGCAAGTTTGAAAAGAAATGTGATGAAGGTTTCTTGCTTGGTTACTCCACTACTAGCAAGGCTTATAGAGTTTAGAATTTGGCTAGTGGTATTCTTAAGGAGGTTCATGATATGGAGTTTGATGAAACAAATAGTTCCTAAGAGGAAGATGAGAATCTAGATGATGTAAGAGGCACTCAATTGGTCAATGCAATGAAGAACATGGACATTGGTGAGTTAAGGCCTAGAGAGGTGATTGATATTGAAGATGACAAGAATCAAGTGCTCTCTAACTCAAATGTGCAAGCTAGTGGTTCTCATGATCAAATCCAAGCAAGCACTAGTAATGGCAATGTGCAAGATCAACAAATGTCTAGTTCATCATCTCAACCAAGTGATCAATTAAATGCTAGCAATTAAGTGCAAGTGCTTCAACCATCCAATGTTGCAAAAGATCATCCATTGGACACTATCATTGGTGATATTTCAAGAGGTGTGCAAACAAGATCAAGATTGGCTTTATTTTGTGAGCATTTTTCATTTGTGTCATCCATTGAACTTAAGAAGATAGAAGAAGCTTTGAGGGATGTTGATTGGATCAATGCTATGTATGAAGAGCTAAACAACTTCACAAGAAACCAAGTATGGGATTTAGTTGAGAGGCCTAAGGATCATAATGTGATTGGAACTAAGTGGGTCTTTCGGAACAAGCAAGATCAAGATGGGATAGTAATAAGGAACAAAGCAAGATTAGTGGCTTAAGGTTACACTCAAGTTGAAGGTCTTGACTTTGGAGAAACGTATGCCTCGGTTGCAAGATTGGAAGCAATTAGGATCTTGCTAGCTTATGCTTATGCCCACAACATCAAGTTATACCAAATAGATGTGAAAAGTGCATTTCTAAATGGGTACATCAATGAGCTTGTGTATGTTGAGCAACCTCCCGGTTTTGAAGATGAGAAGAAACTCAACCATGTCTACAAGTTGAGAAAGGCTTTGTATGGATTGAAGCAAGCACCTAGAACATGATATGAGAGATTGAGGGATTTCCTATTCTCTAAGGGATTCAAAATGGGAAAGGTTGACACCACTCTCTTCACCAAGAAGCTTGGAAATGACTTGTTTGTAATGTAAATCTATGTTGATGATATCATCTTTGGATCAACAAATCAAGAATTTTGTGAGGAGTTTGGCAAGATGATGGCAAGTGAGTTTGAGATGTCTATGATTGGAGAACTTAGTTACTTCCTTGGTCTTCAAATCAAGCAAATGAAGAATGGTACATTTATGAGTCAAGACAAATATATCAAGGACATGCTCAAGAAGTTTGAAATGGATGAGAGTAAAGCTATTAGTACACCAATGGGGACAAGTGGAAGCTTAGATAGTGATGCTAGTGGCAACATGGTGGATTAAAAGATGTATCAGTCTATGATTGGAAGCCTACTCTATGTGACCGCATTAAGACCAGATGTGATGTTTAGTGTATGCATGTGTGCTAGATTTCAAGCCTCACCAAGAGAAAGTCATTTGAAGGCAACAAAGAGAATATTGAGGTACTTGAAGCATACACAACCTGTTGGATTATGGTATCCCAAAGAAGCAAGATTTGAGTTGATTGGATATTCGGATTCCGATTATGTGGGATGCAAAGTTGAGAGAAAGAGCACATCAGGCACATGTCAACTATTGGGAAGATCACTTGTATCTTGGTCATCAAAGAAGCAAAATAGTGTAGCACTTTCAACCGCCGAAGCAGAGTACATTTCGGCCGGTAGTTGTTGTGCTCAATAACTTTGGATGAAGGCTACCTTGAGTGACTTTGGAATCAAGTTCAAGCAAGTGTCATTGCTATGTGACAATGAAAGTGTCGTAAAGCTCACCAACAACTCGGTTCAACACTCAAGAACAAAGCATATAGATGTCCATCATCACTTCATAAGAGATCACCAACAAAAAGGGAACATTTACATAGAGAGTATGGGCACCGAAGATCAACTTGCTGACATATTCACCAAGCCACTTGATGAGAAGAGGTTTTGCAAGCTAAGGAATGAATTGAACATACTTGACTTCTCAAATATGTGTTGATGCACCCCCACTATATGACATGCCTCTCCTTCGAGCTAAGCAAGGTAAAGTTGATTGACATGTCATCCATCCATTGCTAAGGACTTGTTTAGTGCATCTAGTTATTCCTATCATGTTCTAGACTCATTCATGAAAATCAAATGAATTTGATGCTTGTATGGTACCACTATTGCTTGTATGTTTGAAATGATCTAGTGGTAGCATATGATATATTTGTGGGCTTGTAAACCTAGTTTTGATTTAGAAAATGAGCTATAAGTGTTTAACTCAACATGGTACAAGATAACCCTTATTTGGAGGTGTGAAGAAGCTTGTCCTTGGATCAAACCGAGTTAAATATCTTTTGCAAGTAATCTAGATTGAACCAAATTGGGAAAATGATCCTTATTTCACATAATTTCACCCCAATATATCTATAATTTGAGCTCATCTTTTGTGCTAATTGTTGACAAAGGGGGAGAGAAACAAAGATATGAGTGATAGGGGAGTATTTAACATAAGGGGAGAGATATGATAAAGGAAAGGGATCAATTAAAATCTTGATCACACAAGTAGGGGGAGCAAGCTCATAAACTTGTATGATGCATTTGAGTGAACATTTCATATATTTGCTTGCATGGTACAAGTTCTTAATTTCAATATCCATGCTTGTGTGGTGTATGCTAGTTATAGGTTTGAATGATGAAATGAAAAACTAGCATGCATAGGCTAAAGTAACTAGACTTATGTTCATTCTATGGAATCTAGACCCTTGCATGTAATGTTGATCTCATGGGGTATTCTAGTTTTTGTGTATATCTAGTTACTAATGATGCTAAGGATGGTATATTGGTGCACTCCAATTGGTATCATGCTTCAAAGGTCCATCTCTTATACCTTAGCATCATTTGGTAGAAATTGACACCTATATTTCCTATCTAAGCATATGTGTAAGCTACAATCCAAACTCTTAGCACATATGTAGGGGGAGCAATTACTACCATTTGGAGTTCATGAAACTTGTCCATATTCTTTTACACATAGTAGATATGCTTGGGCAAGCAACGTGAATTCAATTAAATCTAAATTCATATCTTTGTGAAAGGGTTGTCATCAATTACTAAAAAGGGGGAGATTGAAAGCTCTAGTTTGGTTTTGGTTAATTGATGAAACCCTAAGTGCTAACCTAGTTTATCAAAGTGATTATGAGATAGGTAGCACTACTCCAAGTAATGAAGCAATGGCGAAGATCATGACAATGGTGATGGCATGGTGATGATCAAATGCTTAAACTTGGAAAAGAAGAAAGAGAAAAACAAAAGGCTCAAGGCAAAGGTAAAATTGTAGGAGCCATTTTGTTTCGGTGATCAAGACACTTAGCAAGTGTGATCACATTTAGAATAGATAGCCATACTATTAAGAGGAGTGAAACTCGTATCGAAATGCGGTTATCAAAGTGCCACTAGATGCTCTAATTCATTGCATATGCATTTAGGATCTGGTGGGGTACTAACACCCTTGACAAAGTTTGTGAAAATATGCTAACACATGTGCACAAGGTGATATACTTGGTGGTTGGCACATTTGAGCAAGGATGAAGGAGATAGAGTCGAAAAGGAGTGAGTCACGCTGTTTACAGAGTGACCGGACACGTCTGGTATTCGGCGACGTACTCAGCGACCGGACGTGTCCGGTCGCCACACCTGATACATCTGGTATGATTCAGCAAAGGCAGTGTTCAGCAGTGAAGTCGATCAGACGCTGGCAGCGTCCGGTCCGGTGTGACCAGACACGTCCGATCGTCCATGGGTGCTTACTATACTTGACCGGACGCTGAGGCTTAGCGTCCAGTCAGTATCTACCAGACGTGTCCGGTCGACCCTGGTGGCTTACTGGACTCAACCGGACTCGGCGGTGCAGCGTCCGGTCAATTGAGTTTCTACGTCCGGTGTGAGCGTTCGGTCACCGGTAGAATGCGCGGTAACAGCTATGATGATTTGAACCGGACACGTGGCAGTCTGGGGCTACCGGACACGTCCGGTATGCCGACCGGACGCGTCTGGTATTCACGACCGGAGTGTCTAGTGCTGCGTCCAGTCAGTTGGACTGCAGCGTCCAGTCAGCCCGCGTTATGCCCAGTGAAGGGGTATAACGGCTCTATTTGATGGGGGCTTCTATTTAAAGCCCCATGGCCGACTCAAGCTACAACTCTTGCATATTTTCATTGACATAGCAACCTTGTGAGCTTAGCCAAAGCCCTCTCACTCATCTCCATCATTGATCCATCATCTTTGTGAGATTGGGAGAGAATCTAAGTGCATTGCTTGAGTGATTGCATCTAGAGGCACTTGGTATTCATATTGTGCTGCGGATTTCGCTTGTTTCTCTTGGTGGTTGCCACCACCTAGACGGTTGGAGCAGCGGTGGAGGATTGGCACGAGTTGGTGATTATTCGTGGCCATCTCCGGTGATTGTAAGGGGAGTTGTACCTTCCCCGGTGGAGTGCCGAAAGATAACTCTAGTAAATTGCTCATGTCATTGAGTTACCTCACTTGTGGGTCGGTTCTTACAGTGTTCTATCGTGTGGACAAGGTTTGTGAAACACCTCTTAGCCACCGAACCACCAAGTGTTGGTCGACACAACGGGGACTAGCGTGTTGGCAAGCACGTGAACCTCGGGAGAAAAATCGATTGTCTCTTGTCATTTGCATTCTCCCGGTGATTGGCTTAATCTTCATCTTGTGATTGGTTAATTCCACTACACGGCGGTATAACCATCCTACTCACTCATTTATATTCTTGCAAACTAGTTGTAGCAAGCTCTTTAGTGTAATTAGATTTGAGAGCTTGCTTTGCTATTTAAGTTTGCTTAGTGGAGCTCTTTAGAGTAGAAAGTTTGAGAGCTCTTAGTGAGTAGTATCATAGCAAGTTGTGTGTCTAGCTATCATTGCAACTAGAATTATTGGATAGGTGGCTTGCAACCCTTGTAGAGCTAGAGCAAGTTTGCATTTCGCTATTTGTCTTACTAATCAAATTGCTCTAGTTGTTTTGTAGAATTTTAAATAAGCTATTCACCCCCCCCTCTAGCCATATTTGGACCTTTCAGTAGTGTTAAACGCTACTCTATAGTAGTGTTAAACGCTACATGGTGACCAACTGTGTCCACTAAAACGACCACTTATCCCATTTAATTGACTATGTAGCCCGTTTTAACCGGTCGTGTAGCCTGAATAAACGCTAAATGATAAGTGTTCGGTTGTTTACCCTTTAATATTTACGTGAACATTGCTTGGATGACATTGGGCTCCTTTCTAGGTAGCCTAGCTTCCCATAGCATAACTTCATCTTACCAGCTTAACTCGTATGGTGTAGACCATAGCGCGATCCACTGAAGATAGCATTGTTCCTCCTCTTCAACAACATCCAACATTATAGAAGAAAGAGAGTGTTGAAGCATTGCGGCAGTAGGCAGTTAGGCACATAGATAGGAGATCGACAACAACATGAGAGCTAGTGTCACCAACCTACTCTATGATAGCCTGAAAGGATCACTTGAGGCCTAAAGGAGGTGTGAATAGGCATAATCTGAAAATTCTCAAACAAACTTATAGTGAAAGTCAGTTTCAATCAGATGTTCGCTTTTGACACCAAATATCCGAGGGAAGCGGATGTCCGGTCTAAATGGAATGTCATACTAAATCTACAAGAACTACAATCGAGATGAGCAGCAAATTGTTACCAACACTACTACACTCGCACCCTTCATAGCTGCGTCGTAACTCACATCGTAGTCCAATTTCGGCCTCGGTAGTAAGCTGTTGGTAGTGATAGTCATAGCCATCACTGTCGCTATCTCAGACCAACTGGGAAGTACACAACACCGTTGTATTGGCTTATCATCCGTCCGTGATAAGGTCCAAACTTCCGTCTCATTGGAGCACAACTCGTCTGTGTCGGTATGCACTAACACCGTCGCATGGCCTATGATCCGTCCGTGATTAGATCCTTATTTCGTCGCATTGAGGCCCGACCCATCTATGTGGGTATACACTAACACTACAGTATTGGCTTATGATCCATCCATGATTAGGTCCCTATTTCCGTCACATTGGAGCATGACCTACCTGTGTCCAAGTGAACTTCACTGTTGCTTCAGCGTATGAACCGCCTAGTCATAGGGCATGGTCACCGTCGCTTTGCAGTACCATCCACCCGTGATGATCCTTTAGTCAGTGTCGGTTTATTAAACGATTCGGCAGTGACACACTATTGACCGCTGCTGCATTAGACAAATAGTGGCGGTGATGGCATCCAGTTTTCATAATTTATTTACTAATTCAGTTAGGCCTTAATAACTTACTCAACACACACCATATAGATAAAATCATTACACACCATTCATCATGTCCACAATGAAGAGTACTTTTATAATAACAATCGACACTAACATAACAATTGTGTCAACTGATGAATTAACACAAGCGGTACATAGATAGCAGAATAAAGGTTCTGCTCCCTATAGACTTACATAACCAAAGCGAGGTAGATATGCTCTACTCCTTTAGATTGGCACTCCTGCTTGCAAGGCAAAGCTTCCTTCGGATTGGTGCGGCTGGATGGCGGCGGCGCCGATCCGTTGCACGGATCCATTACCGTCCTTGTTCAGGTTCAAGTGGAAAATCCACCTCCACAAGTCAAAGTGGGCTCGATGCCCAAATAGCACTTGAAGAGAGTGACAAACATCACAAGGTGCACCACCTCTTGCGGTGTTAAGTCAAGAAGCCACAACCCAAAGTGGTGAAGGAACCTCCCCATGAACAGATGCGCGGGGCCCCCGAACCTGGCGAGGTGGAAGGGGACGAAGGAGACGACCTATGACTCCCCAGGCGCGGGCTCTGACACCTCCAGATCTGGTAGATCCCATCTAGAGGGGGAAAGGATCAACCACGCCCGGGCCACCTCCAACATCTCACCCTCGGCCTTCGACGTGTCCCACTCTGCCATTGAAGCCTAACCAGGGAGAAGCACAAGTAGGTGCGGCGGCGCTCGGATGGAGAAGCAATAAGGAGGTAGGATAGAAAGGTACGCCCACTATTTTCTCAGTCCGGCCCTTTCTACAGCCCGAGCATGTTGGTGTGGACACAAACTGGCCCGGGCACGCCGCCCACTCCACACACGCCTAATCACGGGACTTAGGGGGATTCGCCTCCCCCGGGCCCACATGCTGCCATTGACGGCCCAGATCCACGTGCGCCAAGCGCCGTGGCTTCTCCTCCGCCAGATCTGCTCCACATGGCCCCAACGTCCCATCTCCTAGAATAGACGAGATGGCGCGGGGGTGGACACCTTAACTCCTCCACCAGGCACGACGGCCTAAACGCCATCAACCACTTGCGCAAGACGTCAGCGGATGGGACATGCCCAAAAGTCACTCCTTCTGCTAGCAAGGAGGCTCCACAATGGCCTCGGGGGCTACGCCAGCTCCCCAGATGAAGCAGCCCAACCCCCCGATCGACAGGTGCTCGGGTGGCGCATCCCCCGAAAAACCAACAAACTCCCTAGAGTTTGGATGGGAGCCACTGAGTGGTGAGCCCAACAAAGGCCTCCGTCTGAGCCTTGGCATGCTCCCACTTCCCTGATCTATGGCTGTAGAGGGTCGGCTCTAGAAGGCCAGCTTGAGAGGATTGGGACCTATTATCACAACCCTCAGGAGGGCGTGGAGCTCTAGACGATCAGATGGCCCCGAGCCAGAGCCCAGCGTTCTTGATCACCCAGCCCATGGCAGGCTCCGATCAGAAAGGAGGGCGCCCCTGGGCCTATAATTGGGGACTCCCAGACGAGTTCATCGAGCTCTCACTCGAGTCAAAGACCCATGCGACATGGACTCGCAAACGGATCAGCACCATCTTCACTCAGCCTCAACAGCCAAGCACCATCCATCACACTAGAGAAGAAGGCCCCAAGCATGGCACATCACTCTCGCTAGCGGAAGCCATCCTCGCCAAGGAGGGTTTGGTCACCAGAAGATCAAATTCAGCCCTTCGTCGCCATCACGCCAAGTGAGGCCATGAAGGGCTCAGGGCTCCTAACGAGATCTTAACATACATGTATATTAAGCCTTGAGTCTAAAGGTTCCCAAACGAAGAAGACCCTCAACCAACCCCTTTAGGATCGCCCAAGGGCTCGGGGGCTATGCCCATCAGGCACGCTCATGCGCATCCTCTAGCAAAGAGATCCAACCGAGCCTAACTCGACCGCAGCTTCTGCCTGGAGCTCGGGGGCTTCCCCAAGCCTTGGGCTCCCGATCTACGGCACCTCCGAGCTCGGCCCTTGGCTCCTGCTTGGCTAACGATGCTAGCCAAGGCCCGAGCACAAGAAGACAAGCCCCAGGCTATCGATGCCCGGGGGCTCCCTAACGCCGCTCCCTAGGCATGCCTCTACCAACTACTCCTCCAACAGGGTCATGTTTAGGGTGTGACACAAGAAGACAAAGCTTCCCACAGCCTTTGGGGGCTCAGGGGCTTCTGGGCCCACGCGTCAGCCCTTGGAGCCCACCTGCTTCGCCACCAAGAAGACTCCATAAGGTCTCACCTAGGGGAGGCCGGTCCAAGCCGATGCATCTGACAAGCAGAGTGTTAGAACAGAGGAGCCGAACGACGCCTGGGCTTCTTCGGCTCCAAGACACCTCGACGGTCCACGACGCACCGCTGCAAGACCCTCTTAGACTCTTGCGTAGGTAGACCATTGACTAGAACCCCTAAATCGCCATGTACCTAACCTATCTCGTTATATAAGGGATAAGGTCGGACCTAGTGAAAGCTCTAGTTTGGTTTTGGTTAATTGATGAAACCCTAAGTGCTAACCTAGTGTATCAAGATGATTATGAGATAGGTAGCACTACTCCAAGTGATGAAGCAATGGCGAAGATCATGACAATGGTGATGGTCAAATACTTAAACTTGGAAAAGAATAAAGAGAAAAACAAAAGGCTCAAGGCAAAGGTATAAAATGTAGGAGCCATATTGTTTTAATGATCAAGACACTTAGTGAGTGTGATCACATTTATGATAGATAGCCATACTATTAAGAGGAGTGAAACTCGTATTGGAATGCGGTTATCAAAGTGCCACTAGATGCTCTAACTCATTGCATATGCATTTAGGATCTAGTGGAGTGCTAACACCCTTGAAAATGTTTGTGAAAACATGTAACACTTGTGCACAAGGTGATACACTTGGTGGTGTTGGCACATCTATTCGGCGCTTTTGGGAAAATGAAATGCCTATTTTCTATTGCGCCGGATGCAAAATTCTTGGTGGTTGGCACATTTGAGCAAGGGTGAAGAAGTTAGAGTTGAAATGGAGTTGGTTGAAATGATGCTGGAGTCGGTCTACTGACCGGACGCTGGGTCACTCAGTGACCGGACGCTGAAAGGCTGCGTCCGGTCGAGCTGTCAGACGGCACAGTGGCTAGGGTTGAGCACCGGACACTGGTCTGCGTCCGGTCAAGGTGGATCGGACGCGTCCGGTTGGAAAAATATGCCTCGGGGAGCTTACTGGAAACGACCGAACGTTGGGGCTTTAGCGTCCGGTCAGTTTTACCGGAGTGTCTGGTTAGCTTCGTAGCCATTGAAATCTGACGAACAGCGTTTGAAGCTGGTGACGCGTGGCGTCCATCGGGCGACCGGACGCTGAGGGCCAGCGTCCGGTCAGTATGATCGGAGCGTCTGGTCAGAGCACGTTTTGCCTAGTGAAGGGGTATAATGGCTCTATTTGATTGAGGCTCTATTTATAGCCCCATGGCCGGCTCAAGGGGATACTCTTGCACATTTTCATTGACATAGCATCCTTGTGAGCTTAGCCAAAGTCCTCCCAGTCATCTCCATCATTGATTCATCATCTTTGTGAGATTAGGAGAGAATCCAAGTGTATTGCTTGAGTGATTGCATCTAGAGGCACTTGATATTCGTGTTGCGCTGTGGATTTCGCTTGTTTCTCTTGGTGGTTGCCACCACCTAGACGGTTGGAGCAGCGGTGGAGGACCGGCACGAGTTGGTGATTGTTTATGGCCGTCTCCGGTGATTGTGAGGGGAGTTGTACCTTCCCCGGCGGAGCGCCGAAAGGTAACTCTAGTAAATTACTCATGTCATTGAGTTACCTCACTTGTGGGTCGGTTCTTGTGGTGTCCTATCGTGTGGATGAGGTTTGTGAAACACCTCTTAGTCGCTGAACCACTAAGTGTTGGTCGACACAACGGGGACGTAGCGTGTTGGCAAACACATGAACCTTGGGAGAAAATCGATTGTCTCTTACCTTTGGCATTCTCCCGGTGATTGGCTATATATTCATCTTGTGATTGGTTCATCCCCTACACGTTGGTATAATCACCTTACTCACTTATTTACATTCTTGCAAACTAGTTGACACAAGCTCTTTAGTGTAATTAGAATTGAGAGCTTGCTTTATTATTTATATTCATCTAGTTGAGCTCTTTAGAGTAGCAAGGTTGAGAGCTCTTAGTGAGTAATTACATAGCAAGTTTGTGTGCCTAAGTAATCATTGTAACTAGAATTGTTGGATAGGTGGCTTGCAACCCTTGTAGAGCTAGAGCAAGTTTGCTTACGCTATTTGTCATACTAATCAAATTGCTCTAGTTGATTTGTAGTTTTTTAAATAGGCTATTCACCCCCCCTCTAGCCATATTAGGACCTTTCACCTAGGAGGGGAGAGGATCTCGATTCGATCACCAGACACTCCATTCCATTCCATCTGCCTCCGCTCTGCACCAAGCGCAAGGCAACCTAGAGAGGGGCACCGAGAGCTCCTCCTCCACCACATCATGTTGTCTCCTTCCTCTACGATGAGGGGGAGACTCCACCGGTAGCAAGGCAACCTTAGGAATTAGAACCGAGCTAACCCCCTACCAAATCTTCTTCCTTTACACTCTGTTGTAACCCCCTAGATTTTGGGTGCTCTTGAGTATAAGGATCATCAGCTGCTGGATGTAGGGACTGAATTGGCCCGAAACCAGGATAAACCATTATGTCTTCTCTACGTGATTCTTGTGTTCCTGAGTCCACCCGAGCCACTAGAGACCCCGTACTCTGACATCGACTCGAACAACATGCTTGTCACGGGTTTTGACCCCACGACACCCACCTTAGGCTCCGCTTTTATAGAAGGATGGGCGAGATAGGCGCCCGTTGGAGTTCCCTTTGATTGCACTAAGTGAGAGCATGAGTTAAGGCAAGGCCATGTCTCGCACTGATCTTAGTGGAGCATGCTTCTCCCGACGAAAGTAATGGTGATGGAACGGTGTTGGTAGTTGGGCGGAGAAAATTGACTCGACCACGTGGCTCAGGCCCCTCTAGCGCTAACCACGTTGTTTAGGGGGAGACGGTTATTTTAAATTATCTTTTGTAATGGCAGAGGTGGGTAATTTACATGCAAAATTAGGGGGTTAACAGGGTTTACATACACAGTTTACGCGGTTCACATGGTTTACACCATTGAGGCCTCTAATTAGTAATAGTAAGATAGTAAGATAAGATTCTTTCATTCTGAATTTTTGTCGCATTTTGATACATGGTTTACGTGGTTTACACAGTTCGGAGGATGATGATTGACTTCCCTGAGACAGTTCGACATCCCTGCGTCGTGGAACCATCATGAACGGAGCGATCAAAAAAACCCCAAGAGGGTTTTTTGGAACTCACCTTGCTCCGCTCCGATGACCCTCCCCAGTGCACCGCTCTGCCATGACAATGCTCCCCGACCCGAGGATCTGTCTTTTTCCATCGCCGCACGTGTCCTTGTTCCATGGAGAAGCTCCCAATGGATATGGCTATTGAGATTGCTAGCCGTGTCGTTGCGGCTATAGCAGATCCCATGGAAGATCTTGGCAGCCTATGGGAAACCTATTCGCAGATGCGTAGGGTGTGCGGCGACACCGTAGTGGGACGGAGCATACCACTGCGGTGGGTGCTGCTGCGTGGGAACCAACTTGGGACCTAGAACTAGTTCTATGACCACGAGTACCGTGCCAAGCTCATCGCCTGGCTTGCTAGTGTCGACAACTCGGAGGCCTGCTTCTACGCTAGGATGCACGCTGTCTTCATGGAAGACCATGGCACGCTCATGTCGTGGCTCGACATGCTTGAGCACTCCGCTACGGCAGGCCATGATGTTGCTGCATTTGTTCTCTCCCTTGTGCTCCACAGGTGCAATAGCGGTGCCGGCAACGACAACATTAGGTCGAAGGTGATTAAGCGGGCCCAGCGGCAAATGTGATGTGGAAGAATAGGAAATGTACGCGGCGCCTCCAACAGGCCATGTTCGTGTTGTAGGACTTGGCTAGGCGGCCGGCACCGGGTGAGTCTAGTCCTCTGCCTCCTCTAGCCATGCCGGTGCGTCACTCGGACGGACATCAGTGCGGAGGCGAAGGCTACGGCGACCATACAAGATGGGAAGGTTGGGAGGAGTGGGCTATGTTCTGCAGCGAGGAGTGTAGGATCCGCAATGAGTGTGATAGGTTCTTCAGAAGAATATGGTAGATTCTACGTAGATCAATGTTGATATGTATATATCTGGATGATGGGGATTTGTATGATAAACTCTTCATTCTCCTTAATACAATGATACGCAAGTACAATTCCTTTCTAAACTCGTTATAGTTACCTTCCTTCTCGTATGATGCAGTTCAGATTCCCTTGCACATGTTTCCAATTTCTTAATACAAGTTATTCAAGTCATCTCCACTAATAAATACGAGCAGGGAAGGCAACAGTAAAGGTCTGTCATATCCATGGCCACCCAAGCGAGTCGCAGGCGACAGAGCAGGGAAGACGATGTGGACCATTTGATTCCCTACACTTTGCGATCAAACACTAACGCTAAATCACTATATGAAACCACGACGGGAGCTGCAATAATGACAATTTGTAAACACAACAAACCAATTTGCAAATAAATCAAGGCAAATACTTTCACCCCAGCACCATCTCAGTGAGGTGCTTTATCTCATATATGTGTAGCCAAGGCAAATACTATGACACTTAAAAAAATGGAGTAACAAGCATCACAACCATTTAGTTATTAATTGTTTTTTAAGGCAAAAACTATATATAAACGACACAGTAACAAGCATCACAACAATTTCATTGATAACTTCAGTTACATTGGTCCATTTGCAAACAAAATAAAGATGGCACACAAGTTTAGCTGAAATAATGACAAGCATCCATCATTGAGGAAATTAACATGTCCATAGACAAGCAAACAACATTAGTCCATTTAAAATGCATGACATAGAGATACATCAAATGTAGCTTTATTTACATGCTCTGCTAATGAATCCGAGAACAAGGGAATATAAGAAAGATAATATGGTCTAGCAGATGAACTCTTTTTTAACGGTATGTCTACCATACCGAAAGACACGGGCAGGGATGGCACGAACTCTTATGCGGTCCATGTCATATGCGATGATTGTTCCATCCTCCCCTAGCAAAGAAAATCAAATTTCATTCAGGGGATAATCACTATGCACTCGTCAACAAAATCTGGGTAACCAAATCTAATATTAATCCTTCCAAACACGATCCACGTGGTGACCATATGCTTCAATGTCCAGTTATTAGTACCATAGTCTTCAAGGATCTAGATTGAAAGCTTGGAATCATTGGGACCATCAACTAGTACATATACACAAGTGACCCTGAGCTTGATGCATAGAGTGGTGAAAACCACTAGGCCTATCAATTGTCCTCCTATCTGTTTCCCATCCATATCCATAGCAAGTATCATAGAGTACCTCCTAGAGTGCCCCATAATGTGCAGACAATCATTAAAAACACATTTAGGTCGCCTGTAAAATATCACATCAGTATGCTCGTCCCATTCAGATTTCTTATAGATCCATGCTGCAGTTTGAGATGAGTAGATCTCCACACCTACGCACACAACCTCGACATCCACATATTCAATCACATGGAAGTGCGAGGAGGCTGTCGGATCGAACCCTAAGCGAGCCTCACCAATAGCATGGCCAACATCATGGGTGCTAGGCGGCAGAATTTTAAACTTCTGGGTTATTGGATTGCAGACGACATAGTGGTATCCATCGGCCCCAAGGAACCAGCATAGGATGAGGCCATTGCAGCAATCTGATACAGCTACATTGTCAATGTTGAAGGGCAAGAATTCCAAGGAGGGGGGGACGTACACTAGGGATGACGCTGGTGAAGTTTCGATTGCCGTTCTCACTATCATAGAAGAAGCCATCCACAGTCTAGGGGCAGTACCTGATGGTTAGTCGGAGATGAGGCGGTTCCAGGAGCAATAGACACATTTACAGTAGAACAAGGAGCGAGGTGGAAGGTGGCGAAGAATGTCAAGAAGGAGATTGTCTATGAGGCTGGCCACTACATTCCTCTGGTTAGGCGCCGTCTCCATTTCAAAGAGCCTATGACAAAGATCCATTCCTTACTGACGAGATCTAAAGAGGAACATAATCTGACAAAGATCCATCACTGAAGTGCGAGAACATACCCTTGCCTTTGGATCCGGCGACGGCGCGGCGCGAGGCGTGCAATGGTTCATACGAATTGCGAGAGGAACAATGCGTCGATCGTGTGGGAGGTGGCGGCGGCACGGCGCGAGGCATGCAATGGTGAGAGGAACAATGCGCTAACCTTGAGGATTGAGAAGTGGAATGGTGATGCAACTGTGTTGTGGGTAGTTGAGAAATGGGGAAAATAACTCATGCTGAATTTACTACTACTGGTAGACCAAACGGTCGTGTAGGGCCGACGGCCAGAACGTCTATCCTGTCGGCTCGACTTTTCATGTGACAAAGAAAATACCACTGCCGTATCTACTGTTAGCCCCTGGGTGGTAGAAGTTTCAACTGTCGGTTTCCTTCATCAGGAGGCCTCGCTATCGGTCCAACCGGCGGTGGAAGTATAACACTGTCGCTTCTATCGCGGCGGCAGTGAAAGTGGCGATATTGAAAAGTCAATCCGTAGTAGTGCAAGTCTTGTATAGAGATGAAATAGTTGACCTCCAACGATTCTTGCACCTAAATATTCTAAGGAATATTTCACAATAATAGCTCAAAGTAATAAGAACAAGTAGAACACAAGTGACATGCGATTTAATCTGAGGTTCGGCCAAACCACAAAAGAATGCCTACATCCCCGTTGTTGAGGACTTGAGGTGACCACAAAGGCCAGAGTCTATTTCACCTCCTTGCCTCTCTTAAGTGACCACAAAGTTCACTTGAGAAATCCACTAAGAACAACTAGGTGATACAAACTTTTCAGGGGGGGGGGGATCCACAAGTTGGAAGCTCCTAGACAACTCCTTATCGGCTAGGATTCAAGAATCCAAGAGTAATAAACTCAAAGCAAGCCTTGGAGGAGTCTCAAATGCTCTAGAGAATGGATGTGATGGTTGTGGGCTCAAATCTCAAGTCTCAAGCAAGTCTCCTCTCAAATCCACACAAGAACAAGTGCTTAAGTCAAAGCTATGGCCCTATTCGCTTGTCTTATAATATGTACTTTTTAGCTTGTTTTTTTTCAGTCGGAACAGTATTTTTCTCTCACAACAAATCAGCCGGAACAGTGTTTTGGCTTGTTTTTTCAGCGAAGCGAATGGGGCCTATGTGTGTGTCGGAGAGGGAGAAGGTGAGTAATGGCACGGAAGTTTTGGCTTGAGGTAGGTGAAGGGTGTTTTGGCTTGAGGTAGGTGAAGGGTTATGGCCAGAGAGAGAGAGAGAGAGAGGGATATAAATACCACCCTCTCAAATCCAGCCGTTGGAGTGCTGAAACGCCAAATCCTAGACATCTTGTGAGGACCGAAGCTCCGGAAAACTAGATCTAAGCAAAAAGTCTATGCAAAACCGGACATCCGGTCCAAGTTGTCAGTTTTGGAAAATTCATTTTAAAATTATTTTCAGACATCCGGTTTGGAGAAGGGGACATCCCGAAAGTGTTGTCAGCCTTGGAAAAAAATAGAAATTCAATTATTTATCTAGAGATCCAGTCAGGACCCGACATCCGGTTTGGCTGTTAAAAATCAAAAATAATTTTTCCTTAAACTTTTTCACAAGGATGTTTGGGCAACTAAAATGGGTTAGATTGGCCACCTCTTTGAGCATTAAGACACTTGCAAGATAATGACTTCGAATCCCTCTTTATAGTGTGGAATTTTTCTATACTCAAATGCAAAATATAAAGAATTTAAATTGCTATGAAGCTCCAAATGCCACAACTTATATTGAATGAAATTGGAGGGTCGTCATTCCACAAATGCGACACATATGTAAATTAAACCTGCTCAAACACTTGTTAATGCGTTAGTCCTTTGATTGCTTATCATTAATCCACCAAAACCCATAGACGGGAGAAAATACACTTTCATAACCAAGGGAAGGAGATTGGAGACCGGGTAGATCGCACAGGGCCGATGAAAGAATCTAAATGGCTAGAGGGGGTAAATAGTCTAATTAAATTTCTATAAATTCACTAGAGTATTTTTTTCTTTTCGTCTTTTGGCGTGACGACCAGGCAGAGACGGCAACCGACGCTCCTTCCCCTCTCTCTCTCTTCAGCTGCCAACTGGCCCCCACTGCAGACAGCAACGGACGGCAGCGGCAGCAAACGGCAAACGGTGAATCCAGCAGCAGCCAATGGCAGAGCGACAACGGGCGCCGGTCCTCCCGCTGTCCATCTCGGTGCGGTTCCCTTCCCACGCGCGTAGCAGCGCAGGTGCCTGGTCAAGCGCGCCGCTTCCTCTCTGCATGCAGTGACTGGACCAGTCCGTACGGCGTCAGCATCTGGTCCCCACGCTGGCCTTCCGAAGTCCGTACGGCGTCAGCATCAGCATGCAGAGACAACGAGCGGCGGCAGCTCTCCCTCACATGCGCAAGAGCTCCCAGCATAAATTCCAGCTCGGGCAGGCTCGGCCTAGGTGCAAACACTGGAGGGGCAGCCCACTCCAACAGAGAGGGCGCTCGGAAAAATAACTGGGCTGGCCTAGAATTTTAACATAACCCCCCTTTTCATTGCTATCTCTTCCCAAAAAACACTAAACCAATTTTAGCACTTGAGATAGCTTTTCACAAATATCTTTTTAGGTTTTCTCGTGCATCTCACCATATCACTAAGTGTAATGCATATGCAAATAAGACTCGCACATAGTGGCACTACTAGATAACCATCGTGATTAAAGATTTTCTCTCTTTATAGTACGGTTATTTATCCTAAACCCAATCACGCACCCTATTACGTCTTGACCGACAAAACAAAATGCCCTAGCATTTACGGCATTTACCTTTGCCTTCAGCCCTTGCATTTTGTTTTTCTCTTTCCTCTTTTTCAAGTTGTAGCACTTGAGCGTCATCTTTTGGCCATCTCCATCAACATGGGTGCCATCTAGCTCCATCTTAAACTTGGACCAACCTATCTCATCTGCACACTTAGAGTATAGAGTTAGTCCAATAGGTTTCATCAATTATCCAAAACCAAACTATGGCTTTCAGCCGGTGACATCTCTAGCGTGCGCAAGAAGATGATGAGTCTTGTGTTTGGTGTAGGCAAGAAGAAGATGAGTCTTGTCTTTGTTTACAGCTTGAGGACTATGTAGATCACACAGGGCCTGGCGAGAACCCCTAGCGTGGGCAAGAAGAAGATGAGTCTTGTGTTTGTTTACAGCTTGAGTTACTCTCTCATCTTTTTTACACTCCTACTGTGGGCTTGCATTCATCACGCCCGAGTCTACAAACTCTCCTCTTTTTTACACTCGCGCTGTGGGCTTGCATTCATCTCAGTCGGGTCTACAAACCGGCAATGGTAAGTGGTAAAAAAAAAAGGAAACTCTCTTCTTTTTTACACACTCGGGCTTATTGCATTCATCACAGCTGGGTCTATAAACCGGCAATGCTTAGTAGTAAAAAAACAGAAAATATGTGTTTTAATTCAAACTCAAGGCCTCAACATTTATGTTCCCTCAAACGCATATTCCAACTAAGCTACGTGACACATATGACTACAACTGACGCTATTCTTTTAACTACACCATCTCAAATTAAAAAGTTGTCAACTACAAAGTTTGAGATCTCTTTAAACTCTATAATATAAAGTTTATCTTGCTCCAATCGCATATGTAAAAGTTATGAATTTTTTTATGCAAAAAAAGTCTATCACCAGTTGTTCAATCCACGAACCAGCAGTGATAACCGACAATGATAGTCCACAGCCTATCACTGCCGGTTGAAGCCATGAACCGACATCGATAGGCCATCTATTACTGTCGTTTGTCCTATCACTGCTTGTTGAAGCCATGAACCGGCAATGATACTCTATCACTACGGTTCTGTTGGTTAAGATATACTATTACAAATATAGACTTTCCGAATCTGACTAGGTCGATTTACTTGCTGCAGAAGTCACGCCACCTTGTCCCATATCATCTTCACAGTCTGTGGGTTGGACCATCTCCTTGTCGGGTAGTCGGCCCTGAACCCTTAGGATCTTAGTCCGTCAGATTTGTAAAACAACCGGCAATGAAGGTCTTTTCTAGCATAGTGACTATCCTTTTTATGTGATACTCCACTCCAGTAGCCACCCAAAGAATTAGACTTTTGGGGTCTTCTCTGCACTCCCCACTATATATCTAGATGAAGCTTGGGATTATTGTCATCGCCTATCGACCTGAGAAGCTTAGGCATCATCTGATTTGAAAATTGCCCAGACAATGGATGAGAGGGCACATCTATTTATTAGCAACTTATGCAACATTCTAGAGAAACTAACCAGTTTTTGTTTTTATTTTGACCCAAAAATTTTCTGTTCTGTAATTTTTTATTAGTAAAGTGAACCCTTATTTCTTGTTATACACTCATATTGCCTAACAATTGCTCCTAACCTACAGGATATGTAGTGTCTTCCTTCCACATCAATGATCGTGCGATTGAGCTCACAGAAACCAACAGGATGCGGCTGATTCGTGCCCGCAAGATTGCAACCACTCGAGAACCAACTTTTCAGTATTAGCCACCACCGCATATGCTACAGCTATGTCTATTATTGTTTTCAGCGAGGCGTTTTGGCTGAAGTCCATATGCAATAGTGGTAATCGATGCTCTTGAGGTGGTTAACTTTGCTAGAAGTTTATCCGACATATATTAGAAGCTGATATTTTTGTAGGGACAGCTGTCCATAGATGTTCAAACAATGAGAAAGGATCGCATATGGTCGATCATTTAATTGGTCAAAATGGAGAGTTGGTTTTCTACAAGCTAGAAATGTATAAGGTCAACACTACCCGAAAAAACTTATCTATTGAGACTAGAAAATTAGAGACCAGCTATTAACTTCAATGATCCCACATTTTAGGAGCAGAAATAGAAGTGGAAGGAGGAGATGGAAGATGAAGAGGAAGAAGAGGGGGAAGGGAGAGGAGTAACTAGTGATGAATGAGGAAGAGGGGAGTCAGAGGATCAGGAAGAGGGGGACAAGAAGAAGCAGGTGGAGGTGGAGGTGGACGAGGGTGAGACGAAGAAGCAACTAGAGGTGAAGTGGAGGTTTAAGATGAAGATGAAGAGGTGGAGGTAGAGGAAGGGAATGGTGAAGGATGTGGCTACCTACTATCGTCTGAACATCGTCTTGTTGGTGATGTGCGACATTAACATTGTTTAGTTCAATTCAACATGTGTGCATGCATACATGTTGCTTGTCTTGGTGAAGAAACAAAAGTTGTCCAAGGTGTTGGTCTATGACTGAACATGAGAGATCGGAGGAGAGTGAGAGGGAGAGAGTAAATGAGTAATGGGATAAGATCCCTCTCCACCTTCCTCCTCCACCGCTTTTATAGGGGAGGTTTTTATTCTTTTCCTTGGTGGAGTTTATATTTACAAATGAGTCCCTTGAAGTTACAAAATGGTCCCTAATAAATATTATCAAACAATCCCCTGGGCTTTGTATTAATTAGGCTCTAAACACTGTAATGGGTCCCTAACATATATGCCTTGCCCCCAATACATAGCTTGTCCAGTGACCTGCCGTGACATGTTTAAATTTATGATTTTTCAAGTTTGTATGTGATATATCTTTACAAGATCAAGTAATTATTATGCCATAAGTATAAGTGAAAAGGAGTTGTAACCACAACGTTTTCTATATCGAAATCAAAGCATTTTGCTGATGCAAGAAAATGGGATTATAAGTAAACTATTGAAATAATATCGTTCATGCAATGTCGGTTCACGTCTACACCTATCTTCTACATAAGTTCCTTTGTGAAGTTGCTTGTGATACTGATCTAAATTTGTAAGATCCTGCACTCTACACTAGAGTAGTTATTCCATACACAAGTTGAGTGTTGTCCTATTTCAGAAATCAATTGTTAATATTATTTACCCCTATTTTGTCAAAATTAATTTCACGGAGAGGGCCGCTCCAAACAACACAGATGGGCGGAGGACTTCTTCGGCGACTCCAATGAGGAGAGTTCCCCGATAGCCTCCCCAACTTCCTACCTTGACTCATTCGTCGGCCACTGCTGCCGGCGTCACCCCCACTAGCGCGGGCCCAGTCACGCTCCACCAGTGAATAAGAGGGGTCACCGGGGTGGGTGTCCAAGGACTCAGTGGTGTGGTCGTCGGACTCGAGTACCTGTTGCCCATGGTAGGAGCAGCGGCATTGAGACTAGCCAGGTCATGAGCGGTGATGCCATTTCCCGATCTACTTGTTCTTGTGGTTTTGGTTGTAGGGCTTGGGAGGATCAACACACCATATGTACAGTAAACCTTGGTAACAAGTAGAATCGATTAAATAGACATAATCTTTGTAGATTTGTGTTTTCACTTTACCAAGTCTAGGATCTGGTCCATACTAGAATTTCTGGTCTTTGGAGATCCAAAAATTCTGGTTCTGTTATCCGCTACAACTTTTATATTTTCACGAATGCCCATTCTCCCACCTCTAGGTGACATCTCAATCCTTTTAAAATTACCCACCTCTATCTTTATAAAATATAATTCAAAATAAACACTAAATTTATATCTAAATTACCCATCTCTATTGTCATGAAAGATAATTTAAAATAACCCTATTTTCATATAAATTACTCACCTCAGCCATTATGAAAGATAATGCAAAGTAGCCCCTAACTTTGCATCTAAATTACCCACATATATCATCATGAAAATAATATTTTAAACTTATATCTAAATTATCAACCTCCACCATTATAAAAATAAGCAATTATGCTACATATATTTCTAAATAACACACTTCTACCACTGTTATGTTAAAAGGTATGCAGAATGCTACGCTCCACCATGTAGACTAAGTAAACATGTATACATTAGGCTAAATATTTATTTTATTAGTTCACAGAAAAATATTTCCATAACAAACTATAAATCATATCAATACTAGCAATGGCATTGATATATCATATGAATACTCCATGAAGATATATTTTTTTGTAAATTTTTACTTTAAAGAAGTTTATACCTTTGGCTAAAATGTTATCTTATATCGATACTCATAATTTAATTTTAAGCATTCTATTTTATACTACTACACGTATAATTATTTGATATACTACCAATACAAATTAAACATCTTGAGCACCATGGTGCACGTTGAAATGACTATTTATGCCATTCTTAATAAAATAAAAAGTTAGAACTTTTGAACAAAATATGCAATGAGCACTAGAGTTTTCAATGTAACACAGGATAAAAAATATTGCAATAACTAATAAGATTAAAAGTTCATAGTTCCAAATTGTAAATCGTTCTAGTTTTTTAGGTATATAGTTTTTTCTGTGTACGTAGATATACATTATGTCTAGATATATAGTAAAAGTTATGTATCTATAGGAAAGATAGAATGATTTATAATCTAGAACGGAGGGAGTAAAAAACTAAAATATAGATTCATGATGTCATGAAAACTTATGAAAGAAGAGTTGATACTCCCTCCGTTCAGATATAGTAATCATATTAGACTAGAGGAAAAGTCATACAAAATAGATTTGACCATTAGTTTCTCTTATCATATAAAGTTGACGGTTAAAAAATATTATCATCTTAGAGACACTTTTGATACATTTCTATTGAAGTAAGCTTTATGCTCTAAATTTTCATACAATTTGATTAATTGTTGGTCAAAATTTCTAAAGCATTTGACTTTTCTCTGTTCAAATACAATTACCATTTCTGTTCAAATACAAAATACATATTAGGCTAGAAACAAAAGATGTTTTGTCATCTTTGGATTTTTTAGTATATGGAGCAAAAATAAAGAAAAGATGGATAATAAGGACTATATTCTTTATTTTTTCTCTATGTTTTATTACTTAATTTATTAGTTTCAAAAAAAAATTCTATTCGATTGGATTTATTCAAGAATTTGAAGAATTACAACAAAATCTTCAGAAATCACATTTTTAGTTAGGAACTTCTATGGATTTTTTTCTTTGGATCCAAAATAGAAAAATAAAACAATAGGTATAAGAATTAGGTTAAGTTGATCAAAAAAGAAAAGGAAGTTCATAGACAAGGACAAGTTGTTAGAGTCTGAGTTATTATGGAATGTATTAGTTGTGTTCAAGAGGGTACCAACGAGGAATCGTCTGATATTTTTTTTTGAGAATTACACAGTACAACGATGACGCCCACAACACGCACACACACTCACCCCTATGAACATATGTACGCAAACCCTACCCCTATGAGTACCTCCGAAGGACTGAGCCGACAGATCTCGAGATTCACGAAATCACCACGGACGCCTCGTTGTCGACGGGGACGTCGACTACCACTGAAAAGTAGAGGCACCCATGAATTTTTTATAGACACGGTTGCATCACCAACCGACCGTTCATAGAAATCGACTTCTAGGGTGATTGGTGTTACCAACACTTCCTAGAAATGTCATCTACTTTTAGGGGCGGTTGGTGTTTCTGACCGTCCCTAGAGATAAAGGCCAACTGCCACTAGAAATTAATTTTCAGGGGTGGATGGTAATTTAAATCATCCTTAGAAATAGGTGTCACAAAAAAATCATATAAAGTTAGAGGCAGACACTTTATATCAAAATTCTAGAGGTCGACGAGATTTAAAATGTTGTACTTGACATATTATATATTTGAGATCGTTTAAGGGTCACAATATATGTTTTAAACACTCAGAGTTTTCAAATTCAACTTTTATTTTCTTCAAACAACCTCAAATGGAGGCACACCATGTACCAAAAGTTGTAGTGCTCATTGAAACATAAAACTCTGTAGTTGAAACTTTTTTTGGTTTCACATTATTTAGTAGCTGAATATCCAATACAACATTCTTAAAAGTTAAAAAAAAATAAAATCATGCGTGAAAAATCATTTCACATTGACCGCTAGGAAATGCACATGCGTGAAAAATCATTTCACTTATGAGTTAGGCTTTCCTTGGATCCATGGGACTAACAACTAGTCTTGTTAGCTCCTATTTGCGGACCAGTAAACTAACAACTAGCCCATGACTAATGGACTAACGACTATTCTGCCTGTTTAGATTCTTAGGGACTAAAAACTAGTGAATTAGTTGTTAGTACTATGGATCCAAACGTACCTTAGCTAGTGGGCTTCTCCTAGGATTAGAAAAAACTGCTATTTTTATGTCCGCTTTGATATTTCTAAAAATGATCTCTAGTGTCGTGCGACGTTGCCGATCGCCCTGGAAATTGATTTCTAGCGGTTGTTGGTGTTTGTGACCATCCCTTGAAATCCATTTCTAGGGGTCTACATGCCATTGAGTAAAACATCCTACAAATCAAATCAGTAACTAGAAATTGTTTCTATAACTATGGTGGTGTTAGCCATGGATTGATACGGTAACCAACAAGACTTACGGGAGGCAACGAGGACGATCAGCATCAGCAGAACATTCAATGGGAAAATTAGTATCTTCTCCATCTTCATTGTTGTATTTTTCCTCATCATCTCTATTGTATTGGCAACCGAGATGGATACAAGTGCGACAGAGCAACAGTGCTGGATATCAATTATATACATCCATCTTTTGCACCTATTTGTACATTATAATTATATAATATAAGTGTGCTGGTCTCCGGCTATAGCTAGAAATGTTGGAATACATCTATGAACAATGAATACACACCATATACATCAATGCTTGTAAATTAGCTAGCTATAATTGCTATAATTACATAAACCTTCTCTATTATTTGGTACGTACTTCAATTTTTATTTATTATTAGCACTAGTTTAGAATGTTATAAAAGTAAAATGACACTTTAGCAAGTAAATATGGTATGGCAAACGGATGCCTGCGCCGCCTTTCCGTTTCACTACATTGCATTAGAATTATTAGGATTCCTAATAAAAGTCGTCTAAGCTTACCTCATTTTGCATGAGGTGCAGAGAAGGATGAGTAGTACATTAGTGTTTTGTTAGCCGCCATATCTTGTTGAGGTTAATCCATCAGGACTCTCACTTTAAGCGGCTAGACACCATGCAATGCACCTAATACCTGAACTGACATGCATTGCATGGAAGCAAAACGTGCAGACATGCAACAAACTATTCAACAAATTGTGAGAATATAAATGCTGCAAATATTGAAATATATATTTGACAAATTATTCAACAAATTTGTGATGATAACACAAATACTGCAAATATTGAATGAGTGCAACCCTCCCAATCCCAACGAGTCCGTCGCAGGCTCTGTGGCGCAATTAAAATTTGAATGAAACTAAATGCTAAACTCTGATCATTATTGGTGTGTTTGCGTATTGTAGGCATGTCAGTGGCACGGGCAGATGACGTGGAGGCCTGTGTGGAGAATTTTTTTAAAATTTTAACACTTTTTGTAAACTAATTTTAAATTTAACACTGTTTTTTTTCAAAACTAACACTTTTGGCCGTGCCTATTGCCATGGCGCAGCGAAACGCATGTGCCGCGCCATGCATGGTGGCGCGGTAGGAGGATGACGTGGCGACGACCGGGGCTGCTGACCGGTGATGTGGCAGGGTCTGCCGCGCCACCGATCATGGCGCGTCACTACCGCGCCAAGTCCCACGGCGCGGCAGGACCTGGACGCAGACAGAAGATCGGCTGCTGTCGTTGAGGATCGGCAGCGACGCAACCATGGACCCCGGCTTCGCGTCGCAGCTGAACGGCACATGCAGCTCTGACCCCAACGCCTTCGCCTTCCTCGACCCCTCGCCGGTGGACTCCGGCCAGGTGCTCTAGTCCAACATGAGGTCGCGCAGCACAGTCGACTACTGCGCGTCCAACCAGGGTGCCTTCTTCGGCGATTTCATGGCGGCGATGACCAAGCTCGGGAGGATCGGGGTCAAGACGCCGGCCACCGGCGGCGAGATACGTCGGGACTGCCGGTTCCCGAACTAGTTGCTAGTTAATCTCGCCGGCAGTGCTGCCGCGACGCATTGAAACGAATATGAAGTAAATAAATGAAGTCCGTGCGTAAGTTGACAAGCTGCAACATAACATTTTTATTGGTTCAACATAAGTTCGACATAACATAACCAACTAAGCCTGCAAGTTTCGGATGATAATATTCGTTCGACCTAACAAACTAAGACCTAGGAGTGTAAGGATCCCTCGGACGCCTCTGACTCTTCGGATTTGTTGGCAACACATTGGGAGTGTAGCCAACGTCGGTGTGGTCGCGTTGCCAGTGCGTACGGCTCGTACCCTGCAAGTATATGATATGCACGATTACTTATACTCTTTATGATCGTTAGTTCATGGAGCCTACGTATTTAAAGAAACTACCTTTGTTAGTACCTGTGAGGCTCCTTGGGTACCAAGCGGGGCACCACCTAGCTGAGATATGTCGATCTCTTCCTGCGGCCAATCGTCCCACTAGTGGTGCTATCTGCGGAAGCCCGGGGGGTCGTCGTCCTCGGTTGTAGGGTCCTTTCCAGCGCTATGATGTGGTGGTGTACGCACTGCGGAAGTGGCACCTGTCACCGGCTGAGAAGAGCCGGCTGGTGTCCTCAAAGAGCCAGAAGACGTGCCACCCGACCGCGCCAGGACTGTCGGTTCCACCCAAGGAGTGTCCATGCAGCTCAGCTTCTGAGCTAGCTTCCTGCAGCTCCGCTTCACCTTCTACATAAATAGACGTTAAAGTTAGTGTATTTTTCAAACGCATATACACTAAAGAAATATTTTTAGAACGGACAAGGTTATGTTTACCTCCACAAAAGCCTCGAGAACGCCTGACCCCTGCCCTCTAGACTCGTGAAGCCGAAACACTGTTTCGTTGGACATCCTTGACAATTATGTCGCATGGGTACAGAAACACGGTTGGATAGTTTTAGTAAACATACTTAATACCAAATGGATAACAAATTGTACAATTCGAGTATCTTACCACGTATCTTTGAAGCGGGGCTCTCTGTAGTTGTGTGTCGGCCCTAGTGGCAATGTCGTACACATCTTCGATCACATCTTCCTCTGAGTCCTCGTCAATCGCCTCCTCAGTGTATGGGGGCTTGATATGTGTCCTCGTAGACCCGTGAAGCCACCGCAGGTACTCATCAAAGGTGTGCCGGTCGTGTGGGGGACCCGCATGGGCCGGCTGCCGGTCTCTGTTCTGACACAACTGGATGTACGCGTTGTGTGTCACACGTCAATCCTTGGTCTTGTACCTCTTCCTGCGGTCATACCTGCAACAAAACGATTGTTAGTTGTACCACACACCTCTGAATTGTAGCTTTGTTATTAATTGATAATGCACCCGTGCAATTCTTGGTTGGTGGAGTGAAGCGGTGGTGGGTAGCCTGTCATTCTTCCAAACTGCCTGCAAACCCTGATGGGCAAGTGAATCTCGACCACGTGGAAGAAAATAAGAGGGACGTTGCAGCGATACTTATCTGACTCATCCCTGGTGACAGGACTCAGATAGTACTCGAGCTCCGGAGCATCCCAAGGACACCAATGTACCTGAACATTTCGTAATTGAGTTAGGTTGTGATATAGTGTACATCGAACAAGACACATGTATGATAGTAAAGAGAGCGTAACCTAGTGTTGTGTCAGGACGTCGAGACCATCCGTGTACTCCCTATACTTGCGCCTCACATTCCCTCTAACTAACTCTGCTTCCGTCTAGATATACAGAGCTATAGGGAGTGTATACTGCCCATTCCATTGCTGCATTGAACACGATAATGAACTAGCCATTAATAATTTTATCATATGTAACTGCCTCGAAGAATATAGTGAATCGAAGTACTTACCGATAAACCAGTAGCAAGGGGCCTCCCAATGGACCATCGTTCCCAACACCAAACCTGGAGTAGGTAGGAGCAACCCCCAAGGTTCACATACCCTGAGGTGCGACGGCAGGCAACGCATAGCTGTCGATACGTCCATGCTAGGACTGTGCTGCCCCAGCTATACGCCGCTATGTTCTCCCACGGCTGGCGTAGTATGTCAAGAAAGATCCAGCTGATGGTGTTACCCGAGGCGTCTGGGAAGAGGAAAGCACTAAGGAAGTGCTAGAGCCACACTCTAGCGAACCTATCGATCTGAGCCTCATCAGCCTATGGATCCAAGTAATCAAAGCGCTCGGTGATCCACGACGATGAAACACCGGAACTTTTCCTAAAATTCACCAAAGAAAATGAGACCCGATGGCTGCAGGAAAGCAATGCAAGTATTAAATAGGCTTGAATTGCTCACTTGTTTTTCTTGGCAACCTCGTCGTTCGGTGGAAGAAAGCTAGTGAACTGAGCCATCAGCTCCCTCCAGTGATCGTTTTCAACTATACCTATCACTGAAAGTCCCCCCAACCGAAGGCCAAAGATAGCCTTCACGTCCTGCATGGTCAAGGTCATCTTGCCGTAAGGTAGGTGGAACGTGTGGGTCTCAAGCCTCAAATTTGTTATAAGAATGTTTACGTACAATAAAGGCACTCGCACTTGTCTACAGCTGCAGTAAGTAGTGTTGGGTCAAGGGGCGGAAGACCATTGTTGACAACACGGATAAGCTCGAGGAAGCCAGCACGCCGTATGTACGACGCGTAACGCTCGTCCCACTGGTGCGCCCTGGTGTACGTGTGGGGCCTCAAAGGAGGCAAGGCCACCTCTGCGTCGGTGTCACTCAAGATGTGTGCTCGGTGCTGATCGTCGTACTCCACCTCAAGAAGGGGATACAACGGGTGCTGCGTGGGAGGGGCCATCCTGTTACAAATTGATAAACAAAGGGTTAGAGTATTCAAATTAACATTATGTAGCATTGCAAAATTTGAATTACTTGTTATGCAATACGAACACAATATGAAAGCACATGTATATATTCAAAGTAACATTAATAGACATATTAAACAACTTCACTAGAAAAATAAGCATTTGACGAAACTTCATCAAATCATCCAAATCGCCGTATCACGCACTACTAAGTACCGATACTTGAAAACTAGTATCTATACTGACAACCTTTACTACTATAAACTAACTAAATAATAAATACCTAATCAATCCCTAAACCCAAAATCCTAACTATCAGTAACCTAAACTCTAACTATCTAACCAAACCTTAACTATACTACAACACACAACCTAAACCCTAAAAACTACCTACCTAAATAAACAAATTCACTAACCTAACTATCCTAAATCACTAACCCTAACTAAAATAACAATCATAATAACATAAAATCGAGAGAGGGAGCTACCTTGATATGAGCGGGCGGGCGGCGGCCGTGACGTGTCGGTGTTTGTGGCGCGGCCGGCGCAGGCGCTGCGCGGAGGGAGTGGGCGGCGGGCAGGCAGATAGAGGGAGGGTGGCTCGCGGGCGATATTTACCTAGGCCTACCGCACCGAGGGCTATGGCGCGTCAGTGCCGCGCCAAGATCGGTGGCACGGCAGACCCTGCCACGTCACCGGTCAGCAGCCCCGGTCGTCGCCACGTCATCCTCCTGCCGCGCCACCATGCATGGCGCAGCACAGGCTTTTCGCCGCGCCATGGCAATAGGCGTGGCCAAAAGTGTTAGTTTTGAAGAAAAAAAACAGTGTTACATTTAAAATTAGTTTACAAAAAGTGTTAAAATTAAAAAAAAAATCTGTGTGGAAGACTGCACCAAGAACAGCCTCGGAGCCTCTGAACCGACAACCGAGCACCGCCGAGATGAACTGATGCATGCCGGATTGCCGGACTTCAGAGTCACAGATAGAGCTTCGTCAGTGCATTGTAAATTTAATGGTCCACTGTTAAGCAACGATCACTCTGGACATCTAGACGAGCGCCCGCGCGTGCTAGCCCGTTTCTCTGCACCATGTTTCCTGCGTTGGCTCGTTACACGTGACCACACGGGGCCCGCGTCACCCGAATGTCTCCCGCTCTGCCCGACCGCAGGTGAGGACCATCTGCCCGCACAGCGGCGCCCCAGCCTAGCTACAGCAGCGGCTGTGGCAAGTGGGTCTCATTTAACATGTGCAACATCCGATCTAGTTTTGCAACCTTCAAATAAAACACTTGCAACATACGTCCGAAAATAGCTAAAACACTTGCACACACATCTGAAACACTTGCAAAACACTAAAAAAACTTAAAAACACGTGTGTAGCCGTTGTAAACGTTGTAAAATCTAGATGAAAACACTTGCAACATACGTATGAAAACACTTGAACCACTTGCATATATATGCAACATCCAGATCTACTTTTGCAACATCTAGATGAAATACTTACAACATACGTCTAAAACAGATGAAACATCTTGAATATACACTTGAAACCCATGTATAGCCATTGCAATATGTGCAACATCTTGATCTACTTTTGAAACATCGATAAAAAACACTTACAACATACCTCTGAAACATCTAAAACACTTCAAACATACGCTTGCAACATGCGCTTTCAACGCAATGTCATCTTGCTGTCCGGATGAATGGAGGCTCGTCGTTGCGGAGCTCGACACCGGTGCGGAGGTCGACGGTGGCGCATGGAGCTCACGGCGGCGCGGAAGTCAGCGGCGACGCGGAGGTTGGTGGTAGCACGGAGGTCGGCGGCGGCGCATGGAGCTCACGGTGGCGTGGAGGTCCAGCACGAGCATCTCTCGCTGGCGGATGGAACGTAGCCACGGCAGGAGGCGCGACTCCGGGTGGGGGCTCGTGGCGGCGTGGAGGTTGACGGCGACGCATGGAGCTAGCGGCGGCGGAGAGGTCCGCGGCGACGCGGCGGTCAGCGGCGACACAGAGGTCGGCGGCGGCCATGGAGCTCGCGGTGGCGCGGAGGTCCGGCGCGGGCATCTCTCGCCGGCGGATGGAGCGCACCAGCGACAGGAGGCGCGACTTCGGATGGGGGTTCACGGCGGCGCATGGAGAGCTCGCGGTGGCGCGGGCATCTCGCCGGCGGACAAAGAGCGCAGCCGTGGCAGGAGGCGCGGGTGGGGCGTGCGGCGTGCAGCGCGGGCGGGGTGGGGCGGTCTGGTCCATCCGTCTGTCCGGACGCCGTGTAGGGAGCATTTCTACAATAGTAATGGTCTTTAAAAAAAACACAGTAATAATAATGAAACGAAACAACTTGGTTCCTGCAGTGTTTCCCTAACCGGTTCGCCTTGGCCTGCTCGTAAAACAAGTCTGCAACTTTGTTCAGGTCTGTTGATTTCTTTCCATGTCTAGCTCTTTTCTATTTTTGATTCTCAAAGAAAGGAATACATGAGCGTGTAGTTAAACAAGCATTACATTTATGAATATTGTATCATATATGGATGATAGAATACAATCACTGGTAATGATGCAATATGGAAGATAAAAAAACAGAAACAGAACAACATCCGTATACAGTGCGTGTTCAGATGAAACTTTACATCAAGAGCCAAGAGGTTTCCTAAGTCAAATCACATGTCGGCATCCCCCTAACTCACATACACAGCATTCAGGTAATAAATAAACACGTCTAAAAAAAACTGAACATTAGACAGCTGCGTGATCATGGTGAGGATTCAGATCCATCTCCACCTGGTGAATTGTCCACTGCATGCCCTCCAGTTTCTGAAGCTCAACCAATCCAGGGTTAGCAATGATAACATGGAACATATGTTAATTTATTTAGTGGCAGTGACACTGAGCCAGGTTACCTCTATAATTTCGTGGTACTGCCTTGCAATTGTGAGAGTGCTGTAGAATCAACTCCTTGGAAAGGTGCTCGATCAGCTTTTCGATCGATCTCCTGCTCATGGACCTCCGACCCCCGTCCTGCGAATGAATTCCTTGGATCTTCTTGAGCGGGAGCCTCCGATCCGTGTATGTATAGAACTTGGATACGTTGTTCTTCTGTATATATGATGTTCATATGTGTGTCATGTTTTTTTGTGTGTTTGATGAGGGGAGTCAGGTTGCTAGCTAGGCTGGCATGACCTATCGGGCTGGTGGACTAGTCAATCCGGCATGGTACGATAAAACCGGACCCATGCCATGCTTGGGCTGACTGTTGATTATCGTGCCACGGCCTTCATCTAATGTGTCATAATCGGGCCATCAGCCAGTCTATTTGGTCATCTAGCTTATTGTCATGCACACATGATTTATTAAGGCATGTTTAGAAACCATGGTTAACAATTAGAGTCCTGTATCTTGGATGCAAAATAGAAGGACCGTATATTTTTTAGCTAATTTTAGGCTGCTAATAAGAGCTAATAATAGAGGAGGCTATTTTTAGTCCTAACTTAATAACGAACAAAAGAAAGGAAGAAATGGTCACTTTATTCATCCATCCATCGATCAAGTCATGCAGCTCGACCCATGCATACCATACACACTGTTTTGTTTGTTTTCCTGCTGTGTATGAAATTACAATATTCGACAATGTCTTATCGGCAGCAAGAGCAGTCAAGCGCCACGCACTTCCCACGGGCCCAGCCGTGACTCTTGCAACAGCGGTTGCAAGCACCTGAACGAAAGCAACTAAAAAAGACACTTTACGGCATCCATGCACAAAGTGGCTTCACCGCTCACGCCAGGCCCCTCTGAAACATAACCTGACCATACATGCACCATACATGCTCGAGGAAATAAATATAAAATTTCAGCAGTATACCCCCAGCTGAAATTTTATATTATTTTCTCGAGCATTTTAACGATCTCAAATGTAAAAACTCAAAACTATAAAGTTGTAGATCTCATTGAGAGCTACAACTTTGGTATAAAAGTATCTTCATTTGACACCATACAAAGAAGATACTATTTTTCTAATGCGATAGGCGATAGTACGCGATTATTATGCAGCTGAAATATTATATATATTTTTTTGAGCATTTTAACATCCTCAAATAAAAAAAATTCAAAATTAGAAAGTTATAGATCTCGTCGAGATCTACAATTTACATATAAAAATTATCTTCATCCAACATCGTATCGAAGAGTTATGATTTTTTTAAGTTTGAGCCTTGTCACCGTAGTTTTAAATAGCGGGCTATTGAAAATAACGGTAACTTTTTTTCAACAGCTACGAGGCTATAGCGGCGCTATGACAGATAATGTTTTTATAAAGAAAAAATGAAAAACACCAATAATTGATGAAAAAACATGGTAAATATGAAATTCGATGAATACAAATATGTTTCTAAGGTTTCCACAAGTCTAGGTAACATTATTAATATGACATTGCAACATGGTTTATGAAAGTCTAGTGTTTAATTATCCAAAATACCAAATTAGTAGCAAATGATAAGTAGAAAATAACAAATTAAATTATCAAAATGTATTAAAGGGGCAGACCCAGTGCCGGAGGCTCCCACATGAGTGGGGTCTGGGGAAGGGAAAAACCGAGGCAAGCCTTCCCCCCGCAAAATCTACGGAGAGGCTGCTTCGAACCCATGACCTGGTGACTCAGTGAGACAGCTCTCACCACTACATTATCAAAATGTATTAGTGATGGCAAAATCAGAAATAGCGCCGCTATTTGAACGCTAAAGCTATGCAATTAGCGAGGCTATAGCACACAATAGCGGTTAAAGTTGGCATAGCGGCACAAATAGAAATAGCTTAGTGGTGAGTCTCTCCGGCCGCTACAGCGCCACTATAGCCCGCTATTTTCTTTTCTATGCTTGTCACGCCACTCCCGGTGGCGCGACAAAACAATACTGTTGAGCCAACGGGAGTGACACGATAAGGTTTTCTACGTCGGAAACGTTGTCTAACGTGGCAGGTGTTGTTGTGCCAATGCATGTGGTGTGACAGCGTTATTTGGTCACGCCAGCGGCACCGGCACGACCAAAAATGTTACATCCGTTTAGATGTGATTATTATTAAAATATTAAATGAAAATGAATTAAAAAATAAAAATTCTCCGTGAATCCATCAGGACTCTCACGTTATAAGCGCCTAGACACTATGCAATGCACCTATGCATTGCATGGAAGCAAAACGTGTAGACATGCAACAAATTATGAGAACATAAATGCTGCAAATATTGAAATATTTGTCAAACTATTATTCAACAAATTGTGATAATACAAATACTGCAAATATTGAATGAGTGCAACCAGGCCCGGCCCTGGGGTCGAACTAGGCCGCCGCACTGGGCACTAGAGGCCAGGGGGGCCAACCCGAAATCTCTAAGTAGGTATAGTATTCTTTCTATGGCCCGTAGGAACAGCCGAAGCCCAGGAAGGAAAGGCATATGTGCGCCGATTTGCCTTCCGTCGCGTGGATTCATCAGCTTCCAGCCTTCCGCGTCCGTGACTCCGCGTGCACTTACGCCGTGCGGCCGCAACTCCGTTCCTGGTTCTTCGTGTGCGAGCGACTCCCGTGCGTCTCCGTCGTCTTCGCGACTCCCGTGCGACTGTGCCAGTGCGAGCGGCCGCTGGCCGACGGCACCCACTTCCGTGTTCGGCTGCAGTTTGCTTAGAGATGAAAACGGATCGGATACGAACGGATATCACTAATATTATATTTGTTTTTATATTTCTGTCTGGATTTGGATTCGAATACGGATAGTGTCAACCATATCGGATAGGATACGATTGGATATCGACATCATAAATATGTGATTTGAGTATTCAGATGCGATTTGAGTATTCAGATACGGATACGGTATCGGATGTTGAATATTCGGACTCGGATACGAACAGATCTGAACCCCTTTAAACGGATTCGGTCTCGAATACGGTCGGAAAATATCCGTACCGTTTTCATCCCTAAGTTTGCTGTTGCTCTCCGCCGTTGCTCGGCTTTCGGATACTTTGCCACCACCGCTGTGCATCTCGGATACTTGGCCGCCGTGAGTGGCAGATGCTTTGATGCGTTGTCATGCCAGCTTCTTTGGCGGATGCTTTGTCGCCGAGGTCGTTTTGATCCTTTCTTTGGTGGATACTTTGCCGCCACTTCTGTTCGAAGCTCTCGCCTCGTTGCCACTGTGGTTTTACTGCACCGTAGGCCACCACTGTGTTGTTCTCTTTCCGTCGTAGGTTTAGTCGGTTAGGGTGTTGATGCTGAGGGTTTTTTCCTTCCTCTTTTCTCTTGCTGCTTGTTGTGTCATTGGATTGTTGTCCTAGGATTACCCGAGAGTCATGTATAACTTTTTAAACTCTAATTTCTCTCAATGAAAAACGTGCTTCATGGTACGGTCTAGAGAAAAGAAAAGGTTATTAGCTAGAGAAGAAGCGACTGAGGCGGCGGTGCATGACCGGGGTCATAAAAGATGGCACAGATAGGGTGCTCTTCGCGCACGCTGGATTTGAATTTGAAGAAAAAGGCTCGAGTTAGGAGCGACCATGATCGAGAACGGTGAAGGGGTAGGACAACGTAGGAAAGATGCGATGCGATGCGATGCGATGAAGAAGAGGCGTGCAGACCAAGGCTCTGTTCGGCTGGTCTATAAGCCGCTTATGCTATTTTGTACGGCTAATTTATTGGGAGAGAAAAATATTGTACCATGACTGATAAGCCGGCTTAATGACAGCCAAACAGAGCCCGAGTGTTCGTTTGATTTGACATAATTAATAGAATAATAGGAGAGCCCAACACTCAAGATAGAGCGGATAGAATGCCGGCCAATTTAGTCCCAACTTAACGAACAAAAGAAAGGAAGGAATGGTCGGTCACTTTATTCATCCATCGATCCAGTCATATAATGCAGCTTGACCCATGCATATCATACACACTATCTAATTTGTTTGTTTTCCTGCTGGCTGTGTATGAAATTATAATATTCGACAATAGTGTCTTAATTTATGCAGCAATTACAGTCAAGCGCCCTGCACTTGCCACGGACCCAGCCGTGACTCTTGCAACAGCGGTCGCAAGCACCTGACTTTAAGCAGTTAAGAAAGAGACATTTTGCGTCAACCCTGCACGTAAACCATGCGGCTTCACCGCTCACGTCGTCCTTGTTCCCCTCTGCCTCTGAAACATAACCTGATCATACATGCGTCCAGATGTTATGTTAGTTAAGAAAGCATTTTAATTAATTAATTTTGCAGACCCTCGGTCATTATTTTTTCTACTAGACACGTACAGCTGTATTGTATCACCGATCGATACTTTTATTTATGTTTAGAAAACACAGAGGTGCTAGTCGTGGATTGATGCATGTTGTAATAACCAACAAGACTTACGGGAGGCAACGAGGATGCTGCTCAGCATCAGCACAACAATCAATGGGAAAATTAGGATCATCTGCATCTTCATTGTTGTATTTGTCCTCGTCATCGCTATTGTACTGGCAACTGAGTTGGATATAGATGTGACAAATAAAGCGAGTGAGCTGGATATCTATCACATGCATCCATCGTTTGCACGTATTTATACATATAAAATAAGTGTGTTGGTCTCAACTACAGTTAAAAATATTGTAATATGCTTGTAAATAATCTATCTGTAATTGCTATAATTACTAGCTTAACATCTTTTTTTTGTTTTTTGGCATGTAATTCAATTTTACTCCCTCCATTCTAATATAAGTCATTCTAGTTTTTTTTTAGACACATAGCTTTTCTTATGCATCTAGACGTAGCACAAGTCTAGTTGCATAATGACTTATAATTTTGAACAGAGGAAGTATTTATTATCATCTAATTTAGAATGATGTAAAAGCAGGACGATAACTTTAGCAAGTAATTATGTCGTGGCAAACAGATGCCTCTGCCCAATAGAATTCCTAATAAAGGTCATCTAAACTTGCCTCGTTTTGCATGAGATGCAGAGAAGGATGGAAATGTTGGTATATGCTTGTAAATAAGCTAGCTGTAATTGCTACTAGTATATTACTAGCTTAGTATCTCCTTTATTTGGCATGACTTCAATTTTATTTATTAACATCTAACTTGGAAAATGTTGCAAAAGTACAATGGCACTTTAGCAGGTAATTTTGTCGTGGCAAACGGATCGCCGAATAGGATTCCTAATAAAGGTCATCTAAACTTATCTTGTTTTGCATGACCTGCAGGGGATGGTAGTACAATGATAATGGTCTTCCAAAAAAACTACAATGATAATGAAATGAAATATATTGGTTGCTGCTATGTTTTCCTAACTGCTTCTTCACCTTGGACTGCTCGTAAAATAAGTCAAGTCTGCAACTTTCTTCAGATCTCTCAGATTTATTTCCATTTCGAGCTCTCTTCGTATAATTAAACAAACATTGATAGTGCTATTATTCAATATGGAAGACCAAAAAACCATGCACAAACAGAAACAGCCTCCATATATATACATTGACCTGTCCAGCCTAACCGGTCTGGAACACCGAAACAAGATCCTAAGTCAAATCACATGATATAGTAAGTCCAACTCAATCGGCTTTCATGAGAGGACGCAATATTCCTGGAGGGGTCCTTATACAATACATGAACTCCACCACAAGAAATGAAACGGTGTCATTGTCAAAACAAATTTTGAGAAAACCTATGACAAGGTTAGATGACCTTTTTTGTAACGAACTCTACACATGAAAGGTTTTTCGCCCAAATGGATCAAATGGGTTGAAACCTTTATCTCGGGTAGGAGTGTAGCAATTAATGTAAATGATGATATTGGATGCTTTTTCCAAACAAAGAAAGGCCTTCGTCACAAATTTGCAAGAGATTGATTATATTTTTCTTTCTAGATAGGATACCTTGTCAAGTTTAGTCTCAAAGAACAAAAGAAAGGAAGAAATAACCATTTTATTTTGTTCATCCATCTAGTCATGCAGCTCGATTCATACACACTATTCTCTCTTTTTGTTGCTATGAAATTAATGTTCGATGCCTTGCAGCAAGAGCAGGCAAGCCCTGTGCACTTGCCATGGTTGTAGCCCAAACGCTTGCAACAGCGGTTGCAAGCACCTGAACGAAAGCAACTGACAAAACACTTTGTCAATGGACCAACACAAGATTCTGCTTCATCGCCCTCCATCATCTCCTCTGCAACATGTCCGTAACATCCAATTGTTAGAAACAATTCTTAGAGGCACCCCATTAATCTTTTTTCTGTACTCTGTTTTTTTTTGTGATTTTTTCTAGACACGGGTGATGAAATCGACTTCTATGGTGATTTGTGTTACCAACTTCCCTAGAAATGTCATCTATTTTTAGAGGGGGTGTTTCTGACCGTCCCTAGAGATAAAGGCCAACTGCCTTTAGAAATTAATTTTCAAGGATAGTTGGTAATTTAAATCGTTCCTAGAAATAGGTATCGCTAAAAAAAACTCATATAAAGTTGGAGGAAGACACTTTATATCAAAATGCTAAAGGTCAACGAGATCGTCTGAAATGTTTTACTCGACGTATTTTATATTTGAGATTGTTTAAGGGTCGCAATATATGTTTTAAACATTTTCAAATTCAACTTTTATTTTCTTCAAACAGCCTCATATGAAGGCACACCATGTATCAAAAAGTTGTAGTGCTCAATGAAATCTAAAACTTTGTAGTTGAAACTTTTTTCATTTTAGATTATTTAGTAGCTGAAATATCCAATACAATATTCATAAAAGTTAACACAAAAATATAAAATTATATACCTCGCCACAAATGATCGTGTGGCGTGATAGTAAAGAAGAGTTGTCCGCACATATTTGACTGCTAGCAAATGCACATGCGTGTAAATTCGTTTAACTTATGACTTTGGCCTTCCTTGGATTCAGGGGACTAACAACTAGTCCTATCAGCTCCTAAAGTAGCCCATGACTAATGGATTAATGATTATTCTGCTTGTTTGGATCCTTAGCGACTAAAAATTAGTGAATTAGTTATTAGTCCTATGGATCCAAACGTACCTTAGCTAATGGGCTTCTCCTAGGATTAGAAAAAAGTGCTATTTTTATGCCCATTTTGAAATTTCTAAAAATGGTCTGTAGTGTCGCGATCGCCCTGGAAATCAGTTTCTAGTGGTTGTTGGTGTTTCTAACCATCCCTTGAGTAAAACATCCTACGAATCAAATCAGTAACTAGAAACAATTTCTGTAGTGGTGTTAGTCATGGATTGATACTGTAACCAACAAGACTTACGGATGCAACGAGGATGATCAGCATCAGCAGAACAATCAATGGAAAAATTAGTATCTTCTCCATCTTCATTGTTGTATTTGTCCATATCATCTCTATTGTATTGGTAACCGAGATGGATATAAGTGTGACAGAGCAAGAGTGCTGGATATCAATTATATGCAACAAACTATTCAACAAATTGTGAGAATATAAATACTGCAAATACTGAAAGATTTGTATTGAGCCTCGTAGGCAGTAGGCTGCTTATACAGAGCACGCTTGAGTGCAACCCTCCCAATCCCAACGAGTCCGTCACAGGCTGCGGCGCCATTAAAATTTGAATCAAACTAAATGCTAAACTCCGATTATTATTGGTGTGTTATTTGCATACCCTCTCCGTCCCAAAATAGATGTCATTCTTACTTCCTAAGAAGTCTAATACTTTTAACTTTGATCAAATATATATAAAAAATATTATTTTTTATAATACATAATTAGTATTATTAGATAGATCGTTGAATACACTTTCATAATAAACTTATTTATAGATATAAATGTTGCAGGTATTTTCTATAAACCTAGTAAAAGTTGAGATAGTTTAATCTACACTCATCCTATAACGATTTCTATTTTGGAGTATATCGTAGGCATAGCCGTGGGCCCGTGGCAGGAGCAGGTGATGTGGAGGACCGTGTGGTCGACTGCACCCTCGGAGCCTCTGCACCGAACACCGCCGAGATGAACTGATGCACGCCGGATTGCCGGACTTCAGAGTCAGACACAGCTTCGTGAGTGCAATGTAAATGTAACAGTCCACTGTTAAGCAGTGATCACTTATATACAATAATAATGGTCTTTCAGAAAAGGGGGAAAAAAAAGCAGTAATAATGAAATGAACAATTCGGTTGCTGCTATATATGTTCTCCTAACCGCTTCACCTTGGCCTGCTATAAATTAATCGTTGTAACTCGTCGAGATTGAACTTGTTGAGCTGGGTGTCGCACTTGTGAGAGTGCTGTCGAATGAATCCATGGAAAGGTGCTCAGCTTTGTCGATCGATATCCTGCTCGTGGACCTCTCCGATCCCCGTCCTGCGAGAAAAGGGGGAGCCTCCCCGCCACGGCCAACCGTGGTCGAGAGACGAGAACGGTGGCGGGGTAGGACACAACGTGGGAAACATGCCTGCCGGCCGATTTAGTCCCAACTTAATAACGAACAAAAGAAAGGAAGAAAAGGCCGGTCGGCCATCCAATCCAAATATCCAATCCAATCCAGTCATGCATGCAGCTCGACCCATGTACCATACCATACATACACACTACTAATATACCATGTTCGCTTGATCGTATCAGCCATACTTATCAGTCATAATACAATGTTTTTCTCTAACAGCAAAACAGCACCAGCCGGCTTATAAACCACAGAAACGATCAAACGAACACGGTGTATTTTAGCGATGGCAGTGGCAGTTCAGGCCCGGGGTTGCAGGTAGCAAGAGCATTCAGGGATTTCAGGCCCCGAACACTCCCCACTAAAGATGGCAATGGGGCCCCGATACCCGATACCCGACGGGTATTTGATCCATTAGGAGACGAGGATGAAATCATATCTTTACCCGCGGGCATCTAAATGGGCAAGAATCCATCCCCAACGGGTATAGCGGGTATGGGAACGTTCCCTGTTTACCCGTCCCCGTTACCCGTTGAGGAACCCGACTATTTGAGAGTATTAAGCCCAAAGAAACTCAACATAGTTATTTTGGTCCAAATCTGAACAATCATATATATAGTTTGTGTGTTCTTGGAATCCTAGTTCAACTTTTCCTCACCATCTCCGCCAGCAGCATAAGCACGCTTCCCTCGCTTCCTCAGTTTGGTCACTCTGCCACCTTTGCTCGTCCTCCTCGAAACCTTGCTCCTTCTCCTCGACATCTCCGAGACTCTGACACTTATATCCGGGTGAAGAAGAAACGTCTCCGATTGCAAAGCTGCGACCCCAAGTGTCCTTGTTTATCGGGTATGCAGTACCCGTCGGTTATCTGTTACCCGACCGATGCCCGACGGGTACGGGGATGGGCAAGAATTTATACCCGAGACAGTTAACGGGGACAAGTACGGGATGAATTCTCCGTAGCAGGGAAGAGAACGTTCCGGCCATACGGTACATCCGTTGCCATCCACTTACTCCCCACGGACCCAGCCGTGACTCCTGCAACAGCGGCCGCAAGCACCTGTATGAAAGCAACTCAATAAACTACACTTCGGGAGATCCATGCACTTAGTGGCTTCACCGCTCACGGCGTCCTTGTTCCCCTCTGCCTCTGAAACATAACCTGATCATACATGCGTCCAGATGTTAGTTAAGAAACCATTTTAATTAATTGATTTTACAGACCTCGGTCGTTATTTTTTTAGATAGACACGGTTGTATTGCACTGTATCACCGATCGAGGACACCGAAAAGAAATCGACTTGACTTCTACAGGTGAATGTGAATGGTGGTATCGACCGGACCGCCCCTATAAACCGTATATATGGTGTTATTAGTCATGGATTGATGTTGTGATAATAACCAACAAGACTTACGGGAGGCAACGAGGATGCTACTCAGCATCAGCATAACAATCAGAGGGAAAATTAGCATCTTCATTGTTATATTTGTCCTCGTTATCGCTAATTCGCTATTGTACTGGCAACTGAGATGGATATAGATCTGACAAAGCAAGTGAGCTGGATATCTATCATATACATCCATCGTTTGCACCTATTTATACATATAATAAGTGTGTTGGTCGCAAGTATAGTTAAAAATGTTGGAATATGCTTGTAAATAAGCTCTGTAATTGCTATAATTACCAGCTTAACATCTTCTTTATTTTTGGCATGTACTTCAATTTCATTCCCTTCATTCCAAGTTATAATAAGTCATTCTAGTTTTTTAGATACATAGTTTTTGTTATGCATCTAGACATTGCATAACAAAAGCAATGTACCTAACATCCACGATGACTTATAATTTGGAACATATGAAGTATTTATTATCATCTAAATTTAGAATGATGTAAAAGTACGATAGCTTTAGCAAGTAATTATGCCGTGGCAAACAGATGCCTCTGCCGAATGGAATTCGTAATAAAGGTCATCTAAACTTACCTCATTTTGCATGAGATGCAGAGATGGATGGAATGTTGATATATGCTTGTAAATAAGCTACCTGCAATTGCTACCATCTAATTTAGAATGTTGCAATAGTACAATGGCACTTTGGTAGGTAATTATGCCGTGGCAAACGGATTGCCGAATGATAAACCGGCTGAAGCTGTTTTGTTGTGAGAAAAATACTGTTGATTGTAGCTGATAAGCCGGCTGATAAGTTCAAGCGAACAGACCTTAGGATTCCTAATAAAGGTCATCTAAACTTACCTTGTTTTGCATGACATGCAGAGGATGGTAGTACACCCAAAAAAAAAAAAAACTACAGTGATAATGAAATGAAATATATTGGTTGCTGCTATGTTTTCTTAACTGCTGCTTCACATTGGACTGCTCGTAAAATAAGTCAAGTCTGCAACTTTCTTGAGATCTCTCAGATTTATTTCCATGTCTAGCTCTCTTCTATTTTTCATTATCAAACAAACGAATACATGAGCGTATAATTAAACAAGCATTGATGGTGCTATTATTCAATATGGAAGACTAAAAAACATGCACAAACAGAAACAGCCTCCATATATATTTCGTGTCCAGATGAAACTTTACATTGAGCTGTCCAGCCTGACCGGTCTGGAGCAACGAAATAAGATCCTATGTCAAATCACATTCAGGTAATAAAATAAACATGGTCTCCAACAAGTATGGACTTAAACAGCTGCGTGATCATGGTGAGGTTTCAGGTCCATCTCCACCTGGTGAATTGTCCACTGCATGCCCTCCAGTTTCTGAAGCTCAACCAGGGTTAGCAATGATAACATGGAACATATGTTAAACTAATGGCAACGACACTGAGCCAGATTACCTTTACAATTTCATGGTACTGCCTTGCAATCACGTCGAAATGTGGATCTACACCCTGATACTCACGCAACCGTGAAACCTGACACAAGAACAAACATCAGAGCAAACAGTTAACTGAAGGGAAGTGAACACTGGGTTTCATGATTTCTTTTCAGATGGAATATTCACTGAGCTGGCAGTATGGCAGCCATTATTTCTCCAAACATGTAGTTAAAAGTGAAAAATACAGAATACCATATGCCCGGTTATTGTTATGTAACGGCATAAACTCTACATCAGGTTAAATTGCCTACTGCAACAGGTTAATGTTAAAATCATAGGTTGTCAGAACCCAAAACATATTTGCACATTTAACCTTCCTAAGCTGGACTTTGCTTAGTCATGAATGATTAATTATAACTTGATGATGTTAACTACTTCATACAACCTCAAGGTATCAGTTAGTTTGTTTTTTCACTAAAAAGTAGCTGCTAGGCATTGGCTCTTATGATTTGTACAGTTCTACTCTTTGTGAGCTGTAGCCACAATTTTGAGAGCTTTTTCTTGGCTGTTTATAGAACCAAACATTAGAAGTATTACAAGAAGCAAAATCATGTATCTTACCGCTTCATTATAGGAATTGGATGCTTCTTTTGTGGCCTCTACAAGATACTTCCTGCAAAAGCAGTTAATATGTTACAAGAAGGTCCTTCGCTGAAGACAAAAGGCACTCAACAAACCAAATCCATCTTATGAATAACAAGTGCCACATAACTCAAAAAGTACATCCACTAAAAGATCGATTGCCTTAACTATACCTGATCCTGTGCAGTGCTGGTACTGTGTCCTTTGTGTAAGTGTCACGCAATAGATGATGCTCTAGATAGCTGGAATCAAAGTATATAAAAAAAAGTACAGTTAACCTAATCTTTGAATCCCTTGGCATTTGGAATCCAAAATATATATAGAGAAAGAGAGAAGGGAGGATCGGCTATTTGAGTATAGAGTAACATCTGTTGTACACTTATAATATGGTCACTGATGCGGGTGCCGACCTTAGTTTAGCATTCATTGTCCGACACCTTTTGATAAGCCAGGTCTTCTTCAGATCATCCTGTTAGACAATAAGAGACATGTTAAGCACTTTGACTAGCAATACTAACAATATCAAAAGGTGACATGTTTACTTTAAAGAAGTTGAACCAGAGAACGGAATATGAGAATGCTTACAAATTGGTGCTGATGCTCCAATTTCTTGTCTTTAACAAACTGTATAAGCACAGCAAGAATTTGCTCCAAGACCTTTGGAATTTTCAGAACCATAACTAATTGGTTAGAAGTATGAGAAAGAATTTGTGCTCAGGTAAAATGGGTGCACCTCTGAAAAATTAAGCATTACCAAAGACATACAAACATACATTATAATGTTCAGCAAATTTTCTGTCCATTGAAGCAAGGTCCTCCAGTAGATGTGCCTCTTCCTTTTCTATCTCTTCGATGATTAACTTTACCCTGTCAAACGGGAAGTAAAAATCATGAGAAATACTTATCAGGGACGCCTGTCCAACTTCATCCTATCACAAGCACCACGTTAGTTTCCAATTCCAAACAAGATGGAAAATTGGGCACTCATGCCAAGTTAAGTTAGCTATGTAAATGGATGGGATTGCAGCAAAGAAGGGATGGTAAGATGGTATTAATACTAAATATGTGATTGGTACAATCTGATTTAAAATGTAAGATAAGAAAGTCCACCTTTCTGGAAGCCTAGCACTAGAAATTTGACTGATGGATGACGAATCTGCAGCAAAGATGTTAAGGTAAGACAGAATAATAACCAGAACCAGAATTTGGACTGTTCTCTCTCACTCTCTTTTCTATTCTTCCACTAGTTTCAGTAACTGACCCCTTTCGTCCATAGCAAATAGATCAGCCAAAGCATCACACTTGGCTTCTAACCGGGCTTCAATCTCCCTAGCCAAAGTTCTCTGATAATCAACCATATCCTGTAATCGACACAAAAGCAGATGCTTTCAAAGTTCAGGTGAAGATTTTGTATATTCTTTCACTCATTGACAAAAAGGGTAAAACGCATCATAGTCTAATAATTGGTTACAAAATAGTTTTGCACTTCTCAAGGTACATATCAGAATTACGTTCATCAAATGAAACAAGTAACAAGGTATGAATTGACCATTTAGGCAAAAAAAAATGTTCTTACCACAGACATGGCTGGCTGCTCTTGTTGCACTTGGTAGAGATAATCAGAAGTGATCCCAAGAAAACGGTCAGGAACACCACCAACTCCAGGTTCAACCGCATCTGAACTACCACTTCCATGTGCAGCAGCAACAGTCACCGCACTAGCGGTGCTGCTATAATTGTTGTAACTCGTCGAGATTGAACTTGAGCTGGGTGTCGCGCTTGTGAGGGTGCTATCGAATGAACTCCTTGAAAAGGTGCTCAGCTTTTTGATCTCCTGCTCATGGACCTCCCCGTCCTGAGAGAGCAGTGGGAGCCTCAGCCTCTGCGCTGCCTCCGCCACGGCCAACCGGTGCTCCAAAGACTCGTACACCTGGATCAGAGGTTCAGAACCGACAGAGTATAAGCTCGGTGACTGAATCAGAGTATCATTTTTGCTGGACAATTTCTCGATTACGGTGCTAAGTCAATCGAACCAACAATGAGGAATTCTTCCACTGTCTATTAATCGGTTTATTATTATTGCTGCCCACCCAGATCACACCTGAAGATGTATTTGCACCAGTCAATGAAAAAAAATCCAAAGACTCGTACACCTGGATCAGAGGTTAAGCTCGGTGACTGAGTGTCATTTTTGCTGGACAATTTCTCGATTACGGCGCTAAGTCAAAAAACCAGCAATGAGGAATTCCACAGTCTATTATTCAGCTAGTACCACCCACCCAACTCACATTTGAAGATGTACTTGCACCAGTCAATGAAAAATGAGGGACTTGTCAGAGAGAAGCAGAACCTGCGGGGAGCAGTTGAGTTTCTTGCCGGCGCCGGCGCCACCAGCCGCGTGGTACTCCTCCACCATGGCCACCGCCTCCGCGTACACCGCCTACGGCATAGCATAGCGCCACCAGATCTGATGAGAACCCGACGACCAAAACCTAGAATGCGGATCCGACGAGCGGGCGGGGGGGATGAGGGTGACTCACCAGTGCCTCGAGGTAGAGCGCGCGCTCCGCTGCGACATCCTCGCGCGCCTGCGCAGGCACAGGGTTCAGGTGAGCAGCGGTCGGGAAGGAGCGTGGCGGGCGCGACGTGCGTGCGTACCTGGAGGAGGTCGGAGTGCGCGGAGTTGGAGAGGAGGGACGCGTCCGGGGCGAGGTGGTGGCGCTGGAGCTGCTCCACCAGGTGCGCCACCTCCGGCGGCGGCGGCGGGAGCGACGCTGCTGCGGCCTTCGACATCGCGGGGGAATCGGCGCCGGCGGAGGCCACTCACGGGGGAATCGGCCTGGTTGGTGCCACGGTAGCGTTGGTTGGTTGGTTTGAATTCGGTTGGTGGCCGTTGGATCAGCGAATGGACGGCTCAGATCGCCGCCGGGTGATTACAGTACAAGAGAAGCTTGAAAGCCGGCTGTCGTGTGAGAAGGGAGATACAGACTGAAATAGAAGAAGCGGTCATAGACGTCACTGTCACAGAAATGGTTTCAGGAAAATGAAATCTTCCGTTTCCGTTTTCATCGGAACAAACAAGAAAGAATGGTTGGAAACTCTCTTCAGGTAACTTTCTATGGTTACACTTCATCTAGTAGTAACCAGAGAAAAGATAAAAACGCACTACTAATTTCCAAATCCTTAGTGGCTTTCGTTGGTTCCACGTCACCAAAGACGAATGAATCAATAATCAAGCTGTTCTACACTTCTATGGCGCGCGCACACTGACACAGTGCGTGCGTTATCACAACATCCAATGCTGCCGGAGCTGGACGACGACGTCACGGTTAAAGAGAGAGCAGCTTGCTTGTTCTCATTCCATTCCTCCACCGGAGGCGAGTGAGTAATTAGCACTTGAGTCATCGCCATCCATCAGCAACAAGCCAAGCGCGTGAGCTCGTCGATTACGCTGCTCCTACTCGATATTTCCCATCTGCCATCAGAACTACCTCTCCACCCGTTCTGCTCTGCTCCGCCTCCGCCTCCGCGCCCAATTCTTTCTGAGCCGGAACCGGAGGCGGAGACCGACCCCGCGCGCGCGGCGGAGCGATGGAAGGCACCGTGCTGTGCGCGGCGAACCACGCGCCGCTGACGCCCATCAGCTTCCTCGAGCGCACGGCGCTCGTCTACCCCGACCGCCCCGCCGTCGTCGCCGCGGGCCATGCCGCCGCGCCGCGCACCTGGCGGGAGACCCGGGACCGCTGCCTCCGCCTCGCCGCCGCGCTCGCGGGGCTCGGCATCGCGCGCCGCGACGTGGTGAGTCCCTCTCCAGCCGTTGCCTGCCTTCCTCTCCTCTGCTCTCTTCTTCTTCTTCCGTGCTACGGAGCGGTAGATTTATTCGGCCATTATTTACCTGCCGCCGTCCAAGCATTCACTTTTACTGCTGTTGCTGTTCTTGGTTGAAAAAGGCTCCGTTTTAATTCCATGCGAGTAGATAGTGTTCATGCCCGAATTCATCAACTATTCGACCACCTGAATTGCTTGCGAATTGTGCTCGGACTGAATATCGTTTCATCAGTAAGAAGCTGCTACTAGTAGGTTCAGCGATCGAATCGAATTGGCCGATTCTCAATCGCAGCTGAGCTGCCGTTGCTGCCCCGTGCAGGTTGCGGTGTTCGCGCAGAACATCCCGGCCTTCTGCGAGCTCCACTTCGGCATTCCCATGGCCGGCGCCGTCATCTGCGCGCTCAACTCGCGCCTCGACGCCGCCATGGCGTCCGTGCTGCTGCAGCACTCGGAGGCCAAGGTCGTCTTCGTGGACGCCGCGCTGCTCGGCGTCGCGCGAGAAGCGCTCCGCCTCATCTCCCAGCAGGCCGCCGGCGCCGGAGCAAGCAGCAGGGTGCCCACCGTGGTGCTAATCAACGAGGTCCTCGACGAGCCGCCGCCGTCGACAACTGATCGGTACTACTACGAGTACGAGGCGCTCCTCGGCAGCAGCAATCCAGAGGAGTTCTTGATCCGGTGGCCGGTCGACGAGAACGAGCCGATCGCCCTCAACTACACCTCGGGGACGACGTCGCGGCCCAAGGGCGTGGTGTACACGCACCGCGGGGCGTACCTGAACACGCTGGCGTCGGTGCTCCTCAACGACATGACGGCGCTGCCGGTGTACCTGTGGACGGTGCCCATGTTCCACTGCAACGGGTGGTGCCTGGTGTGGGGCGTGGCGGAGCAGGGCGGCACCAACGTGTGCCTCCGCAAGGTGACCTCCTCTGCCATCTTCGCCGCCGTGGCGGCGCACGGGGTCACGCACATGGGCGGCGCTCCCACGGTGCTGAGCATGGTGGTCAACGCCACGGCGGAGGAGCGGCGGCCTCTGAGTCTGAAACCGAGTGGGAGGCCGGTGACGGTGATGACGGGCGGCGCGCCGCCGCCGCCGCAGGTGCTGTTCCGGATGGAGGAGCTGGGGTTCCTGGTGATCCACTCGTACGGGCTGACGGAGACGTACGGGCCAGCCACGGTGTGCACGTGGCGGCCGGAGTGGGACGCGCTGCCGGCGGCGGAGCGCGCGGCGATCAAGTCCCGGCAGGGGCTGCACCACCTGGGGCTAGAGGTGGACGTCAAGGACCCGGCGACGATGACGAGCGTGCCCGCCGACGGGCGCACCATGGGGGAGGTGATGTTCCGGGGCAACACGGTGATGAGCGGGTACTACAAGGACGCAGCAGCGACGGCGGAGGCCATGTCCGGCGGGTGGCTCCGGTCGGGGGACCTGGCGGTGCGGCACGCCGGCGACGGGTACGTGAAGATCCTGGACCGGTCCAAGGACATCATCATCTCGGGCGGGGAGAACATCAGCGCACCATCGAGGTGGAGGCGGCGCTGTTCGCGCACCCGGCCGTGGCCGAGGCCGCCGTGGTTGGGCGGCCCGACGAGTACTGGGGCGAGACGCCGTGCGCGTTCGTCACGCTCAAGGAGGGCAAGGACGTGGAGGGCGTGGGCGCGGAGGAGCTCATGGCGTTCTGCCGCGCGCGGCTGCCCCGGTACATGGCGCCACGGACGGTGGTGTTCGTGGCCGAGCTGCCTAAGACGGCGACGGGCAAGGTGCAGAAGTTCGCGCTCCGGGAGCAGGCCAAGGCCATGGGCAGCATCTCCAGGTCCAAGAAGCCGGGAGGGTCAGGGACGAGGAGCAAGCTCTGAACTCGCGTGTCACTGCCATCGCCATTGATGGCAACATGGGTTCTAGCCGATCCGTCCTGGTCCAGTGGTCCTGCATGTGCATGTGCATGGGGAAAGAGAATCATCCAATGATCCTGATTCATTATTTCAGTAATAACTTACTTCTTGTGCAATGCTTCGATTCAATCTCCCAGTGCTTATTAGTTTATATTGGGTCACTTCGATCTCTTTAAGACAAGTACTTACAATAATGCCTTCGCATGGAGCCGTTCTCGATGGATTTCGCCTAGTTCCAGCACTCGGTGCTTGTTTGCGTCACACCCCTCACAGGTAAAGAACCATGGCCCCAAGCATGAAGAATCGGGATGTCTCTGGTTCAACACAACTCTGCCTAGGGGTAAAGCAAACATGCCCTCAGTGTTGGTGGCACGAGGCGCTCGAGTCCGAGGTGAGCGTTTCTTTCTCAAGGAAAAAGAACGAAAAAAAAAGAAGCTAGGCGACAAATCTATGCCAAGTGTAATGCATGAAATCTCTCCATCGCCTAGCTTTCTAGTCAACAGTGAAGCCGCGTGGGCTATTGCAGTTTGGTGAAATGTCTGCCTGTGCTTCCTTTTCATGGATATTTTCCCGTGTCTTTGGTCTTTGGGTCCTTTTTGTGTTTGGTTTTTTAGAGGGTGGAGTTCCTTGTGCACCTGTCATGAAACTCTTGTAGGCTAGTAAGTAACCCAGGAAACGCAAACTTTCCTCTTTCTAGTATAAAGCGAGACGAACGGTCTTTGAAAAGAAAAAAAAATCCAAAGTAGCGGCGCACTCGGCCAGTTTTGTTGCCTACTGGTGGCTCACCACTCATGTTGCCTCTGGTTGGGGGGGTTGTCAGGATCACCAGGTGGTGCTTCCACCTGCGATGAGCTTCCGTTGCTAACACCGGCGACATCTTCGAGAGTCTTTTTAAAATTTACGCTTTAAATCACTATTAAAAAGTTTTCTTTTGCAAAGCACCATCTAGAGAGTTATTTGAATAAAAATTACTTTGTATATCTTTGTATCCTCATGAGACTTTTTTTTTTTTGGTATCTTGTGCGTACTCTAGGAAGCCATCGTTGTTCTCCGTCTTTGGCTCGCGAGAAATTTAGAATTAATGATGATGTCTATATTTAGAGATCCAATTGAAGAGACTATTAGAGGGTATTTTTTTCATCAAAATCTCTATTTTTTCAGGCCTTAAGATTACCAAAACATAGAAATAAAAAAATGTAGGATTAAAGTTGAATGAAACTTACAATAATCCTATAGGACTTCAAAATACATGAAAATTTTCTATTGTGGCTTTTGAATGCAACACAAAAAATATATGAATTCCAAGAGAGATAGGCATAACGAAAAGTTACCATGAGGTTTAATCCTATGCTAGCTTTCCTCCAAAATTCCTATGGTTTTACACATCTCATGGAAATCCAAAGGGAATTCATAGTGTTTAACCATTTATCAAAGGGACATATAGGAAAATTTTTCTTAAGGATTGATATCCTTCAAAATTCCTATGATTGTTCTTTGTTCTAAAAGGAGCCTTAATATATTCTTTTCTAAAAGCATAGTTGAAATTAGACAAGTTTGAGCCAAAACAAACTATAATAACATGGAAATGAAAATGTTATGTACTAACTTTATACACGTACCTAACATTTGGGACAAACAAATGCATGCTACCTGTGTCTCAAAAAATTAAAATTCTAGTTTTATCCAAAAACAAACTATTTTAAGCTCAATCAAGTTTAAAAAGCACCAATATTTATATCACCAAATAAGTATCATTAGACTCATCATGCAGCAGATTTTTTTTTAAGAATAAATATTGAACTTTATTTATCAGAAGAAGCAAAACTGATTGGATCACTTTGCTCCAAGAGATACAAAAAGCACACATCCTACACAGAGCGATTGGATAGAGACACACTTCAATTAACCTCTTACTCCAAGAGATATAAAATCAGGGCGCATGTGCAATGAGATTAGAGACTAGAGTGGCCCAGTGCATGCGGTGGCTTTTTTTTTTGGCGGGACTGACAAGAAATGAGTGGTGTGCACGATTGCACGGCGCCCCCATTTGGAAATTGCGAGATACGCTACAAAAGCACCATCCACTCTTGTACAAAAAAAAGTACAATCCACTCTTTATTATAGGATTAGTCTCTAAAAAATACTCTCCTAACTTTTGTACAAAAAGGACAATCCACCCCAAGGGCTCTCAAAAATTCTATTTAACCTCCTAATCTTTGGTGTTGACTGTTTGTCTATTTCATTCCCTCGTCTGCCCCCTTAGGGTCTATTCGCTTGTCTGAATTCTGGAGGAATCTGGATGATTTGGAGGAATGCTGGAGGAATTTGTGAGAGAAAAATATTATTCCAGATGAAAAAATAAGCGGATCAAGCCGGATTTAAGGACACGCAAATGGGGCCCTAGAAAAACATAATTCTACTTTATCGAGGAGCCAAACAGATGTAAATTTAACCAAATTTAAATAAAAGATTACTAACATTTATAGCACCAAATAAATATTTTCAGATGAACCATAAAATATACTTTTGAGCAAGCCCTATTTGAAGCGGCTAGGTACCACTTGAAATGTTCTTCCTGTGATGTGTCCACACCCGAGCGGTTTTGCCAAACGTTCGCCGATCCTCTGTCCTCGGTCAAACGTGAAGCAGTGAAGGGAACTCTTCCCTGCCAAGACACCGTGGAGGAGGGCGGCAAAGGCTGCGTTGGACTAAGGCCCAGTTTAGTTCCAAAAATTTTGGCAAAATGGGCATTGTAGCATTTTCGTTGTTATTTGGTAAATAGTGTCCAATCGTAGTCTAATTAGGCTTAAAAGATTCGTCTCGTGGATTTCGTCTAAACTGTGTAATTAGTTTTATTTTTTATTTATATTTAATGCTTCATGCATGCGTCCAAAGATTCGATGTGACGGGGAATGTGAAAAATTTTGCAAAATTTTTTACAAACTAAACTGGACCTAAGCTTCCGGGGCTAATTTAGCTTTAGCTTTAATTTGGTTTGGTTGCAAAAGCTTGTGCGTATATAATTGTTTAAGTAAAACATGGTTTTGCATACCTTCGGCTTCACTGTAGGGCAACAATCGTTGTTCTCTGGCGAGTCTGAACAATATGCACCGTGTAACATACTCTTATCTCCTCTTAATGAAACACGGGCCAACAAGGTTTGTTCTCGAAAAAAAATTGTTCTTCCTGACATTCTTTGTTATTTACATAGTTCAAACAATATTGGAGGCCATGTTCTCAACGTGTTTGGTTTTGGTTCTACAGGGTGGTCGTCCTAGTTGACGGGTATAAGAGGTTGAAGTTTGATAAATGCCAATTTACACGAATTAGCTACTCAATAAGTTACTTATAGATCGCATCCATACGATCTAACGAATAGGCTATCACTTCTCATCGAAATGGGATTTGGCTTAGTATTGATTTGTATGTGAAATGTGGATTTTGTTTTTGGTGTATGGGCCTAGCCCACGATTCGGGTGCACGGCGGCCGGACCCGATTTGGAAAATGCAATACGCTCCAAAAGAAAACGGTAATGCTGGTCAGGGCGTCCGATCCGATAGGAATCCGTAGGATGCCGCCGCTGGTGAGCCGCGACGCCAGTGCTAGTCGTGCGCGCTCGCCTATGCTAGTCGGGCCGCTCCCTCCCGCGCGCGTCAGGTTGGTAGTGCTCGCGCGCCGCCACTCGCCACCGGCTCCCACCCTAAGGCCGGAATCGATGGCCCCGGCCCCCTCTTCCTATGTTACAAATGTATGTTTCAAGCGTCTCTAATATTTCAGTGGTGTGTTGCAAGTGTTTTCATATGGATGTTGAAAAAGTAGATGGGGATGTTGCATATGTTGCTAGTGTTTCAAAGGCATGTTGCAAGTGTTTCAAAGGCATGTTGCAAGAGGATGTTCGAAATATTTCATCTGTTTTAGACATATGTTGCAAGTGTTTCAATCTGGATGTTGTATATGTTTGACACATATATGTCGCAAGAGTATATTTGAAATGTTTCAGCCGTTTCAGTCTTATATTGCAATAAGTGTTTTCATGTTGCAAGTTGCAAGTATTTTACCTAGATATGTTGCATATGTTTCAATTGTGTTCTAAATGTTTTATCTGTTTCAGATGCATGTTGCATCCAAGTATTTCATATTTCAGATGTAGAGAGTGATGGGGCACAGCCAAGCGCCGGGGGATGGGACGGAGCGAGCCGAGGCCGGTGGATGGGGCGTGCTGGGGCCCGACGAGCGAGGTGTGAAGCGCACCTGAGGTCGTGCGGATGCGCCGCGCTCGTACAGTCATCCTCATCCCGGCTCGTGGGTCCTACCCGTGTGGAGAGATGCGGGGGTTCAGGGGGAAGGAGCGCGCGGCGGCGGCGGCGGGCGCGGGAAGGAGGCACGACGTCCGAACTCGTGGAGAGAGAGGAGGGGTTAAGGAGGAAGAAGCAGCGGGCGCCGCGTTTCGACGGGCGTGCATGAGGAAGGAGGTGTGGGTGCCCGAACGCTATGGCGCTATGCTTGTGTAGAAACGCCATGGTTCGACCTCTTTTGTAGTGGGATTCGAAATTACCCAAGGACGGGCTTGGCGCGGTGGTAGAGTCTACCCACTTATGGGCTAGGTGTTGTGCAAAATTAAGCAAATCTAAGGCTGTCCAGAAATTCACTTCCCTAGACGCGCCACCTTGTGTGGGAGCTTTAAGGGATGGGCATGGGCACACCTTTCTCCTTTCTCTTGTGGGAATTCGGATTCGACCTTGTTGATGCTATGAGATATGTATTTATTAGCATGCCATTCGTCGGCGATTTCAAGTCACGAAACATCCTAAGTACTACTACTTCTACTATTCTTTTAGTCGTTCTTGCTTCAGTTTTGGCATGAAGCTAGCCATGCTATTGTGAAATGTGTAGCAGTCATCAGACTAGGATCGGAGCAGTAAACCTATTAAGTATGGCATCTAATGCCATGGTAAGCTTTCTACCTTTCCTTGCCATAACGGTGTGTGTTCCTACCGACAACGACCTCTGCTTATTTGGTCGGGAAGGTACGTAGGACGACTCATCACAGGTCATCATCAATTCCTATCCAAATAAATCCTTGGTTTAATAGTTTCACTTGACTTGGGGCACTTCTGAATTCCAAAACAGCTAGTGGATGCGAAAATTCATCCAGTCGATTCAGAAAAAATGATGCAAATATCTTTTAATACAGACCTCGTGTATCTCTTTAATATTAATACAGATTACCCAACTTTGAAGCAATTGATGATAACAATACTATATTGTAAGAGTAACTGATGGTCAAAGCATATTTGTTTCTACTTCCTGAAGACTTGCACAAATTTTCTAGTACACCAGGCAAGGCGGGGGTACCCCCAAGAAAGCAAGGACGGAGGCTTCCATTTAAGTTTCACAAGAGGTGAAGGACCTTTGTTATGATTTTTCCTACTACGTATACAAAGCATGGGAGTGCAGGAGCTACGCTACGCTCGCCATTTCATCAGGACCTGCCTACGTAGCTGACGGCTCGAGGACGATGCTCAAGGCTGTGCTCCTCGTTCCGGTGCTGCTGCTCGCGGCTGCTTCTCTACCTCAGGCGCAGCCGCAAAGTACACCTCTTTCTCTCTCTAAGTATATATACAATTAATCCTCTGTAGAGTCATTGTTTGTGCATGGAATGGTTTGGTTAATGCTTCCCAATAATTCCTTTGAAATTCATATATATGGAATGGTGGGCATTCTAAAGTAATTTTGGAGGAAACTAAACATGAGCTAAACTTCATTGTTTTGTTTCCTAGATGTTTTCCCTGCAATGTTTCCAAAGGCATCTTTCTAATTTTCCCTTGTTTTGAAATCCTATATGATTTGTCATTCCTATGTTTTTTTTTCTATTCCTGCATATTGTACATCTTTTGTTCCAAAAGAGACCCAAATTTAAAGTTGTTGTAGTCCTCTTCGATTGCAGTTTGTGTGCCAAGGTTAATTATTGGATTTGTCTGAGTGTGGTCCATCGTGCAATAATCTGCAGTACAAACCTTTGCCTGCTTGTTATGGCACTGATGACGCGACATGTTCACATCAATGGCAGCCGAACAAGTCAATAGTGTACTCTAACATTATGCCGATTGGTCTTGGACTCTTGGTCTAGTGTAGTATAAATTGTCCAAGATATAAGTAAAACCTTTTGGTTCCTCTGGTCTTGGTCTTCCTTTATGTTTTTTTCTTTGGGTGAGACGTGAGAGAAAGAAATAGTAGCTAGAAACAATATGCATGGCAACCATATATATGTCTCCCATGCATGCATACACCTGACGGTTCTCTTTTTTTTTTTTCTTGATGCATTAATTCTCACAGTTTTTTGGGCCTGGTGCAAGCGGTAGAGTCTTGCCACCTGTGACTGGAAGGTCCCGGGTTCGAGTCGCGGTCTCCTCGCATTGCACAGGCGAGGGTAAGGCTTGCCACTAACACCCTTCTCCAGACCCCGCACAGAGCGGGAGCTCTCTGCACTGGCTACGCCCATTAATTCTCACAGTTTTTCATCTTGAAATATCTATCTTGTTCCAGATGGCTCGCTGGCCGTAGGGCAGTCTTTGCAAGTTGGTCAAACACTTGTTTCAGCACAAGCTATCTTTGTGTTGGGTTTCTTCACAAATGGGGACAAAACATATCTAGGAATATGGTACAATTATATAAAGCCTCAAACAGTCGTCTGGGTGGCAAACCGTGACAACCCAATAAAAGGAGGCAATGGAAGTCTTACCTTCATCCAAAGGTCTCTTGTCCTTCTGGATACAAGAAGAGGAAGCGTCCCCATATGGTTTACTGACTCACTCAACACCAACAATCCACAAGCCTTGCTTCTTGACTCTGGTAACCTCATCATCAACGACACCACCATGTCTGGGAGTACTCCAGGTCGAGTACTATGGCGAAGTTTTGATCATCCCTGCGACACATTCTTGTCTGGCATGAGAATCGGGTACGACATGTCGGCGGCGAATAATGACTTGTTGCAGCTCAGATCATGGAAGAGCGAATCAGACCCGTCTCCCGGGGACTACACCATCAGCATGGATCCGAGACGAATGCCTGAACTGCTCTTGTTCAATGGCACTGATTTGACGTACAGGACTGGTCCATGGAATGGCCAGGGCTTCAACGGCCAGCCATATCTCAAGCCGACAAACGATGTGGTGTTCAACATGGATGTGCGCGAAGGCAGCGCGTATTACTCGTTCATGGCTTTGAACACATCAGTCCAGTGGCGACTTGTCCTGATGCCAGATGGCATTGCCTATCGCTGGCGCAGCAACTCCGACAACAAGTGGGAGTACTACTGGCATTGGCCTCAGTCTACGTGTGATTCCTACGCGTTCTGCGGTCCGAACGCCTTCTGCTCCACCGCTGTCTGCCAATGCCTGCCAGAGTTCGTCCCCACGTCGCCGCGCGAATGGAGCCAGAGGAACTTCACCGGTGGCTGCGTGAGGAGTGTGTCGCCGTTTTCTTGTTCGTCAGCGAATGGGTTTAGCAGACTCTCACTTGTTAAGGTGCCTGACACACTGAACGCCACCTTGGTTCGAGGCAAGAGCTTGGATGGCTGCAGGCAGTTGTGCTTAGGGAACTGCTCGTGCAATGCTTACGCCCTGCTCGGAGGGAGTGACTGTGTCGTCTGGTCAGGTGATCTGCTCGATACTGTTCAGCTTACTATAGGGATCGATGATTTGTACACTCGGGTTTCTCATAATGATCCGTCTCACACAGGTATGTTTTGATGATTATTCCTATGATCCTATCAATTTAAGAGTGTATTCAGTACTTTATTATACTAAAAATGGACCCCTATTCTTTTTATAGATAGACAAGCTGCTATCATTGTCTCTGTCTCTGTTGTTGGAGGGTTGCTGCTTATTTCTGCATTGTTAGTATTTTGTTATCGTCGAAGTCAACGAAAGCATTTACCACTAGCACTTGGTACGCACAATTACTATTCATCATTCACAATTTTTATGTATGATAGGATTATATATCATTTCATTCGTGAAAAAACTTGTGCAATCAGAATTGTTTGGAACAGAACATGAGCATGCCCCAGGGCCTAAGCTTACAGCCCACCTTGAGCAGAGTTTAGATCTGGATGCTATCAGAGTTGCCACCAACAATTTTGCGGAACGAAATAGTATCATTTCTACCCGATCTAAGACCATCTACAAGGTACTTAATCGGTTTTCCTTTTGGAGTTTTGGTTGTGAGTCTGTTATTGAATTAGTATATATGAAGAATTTGTTATCCTTGGCATTGCTCAGGGAACACTACCAAATGTTGGTGATTTGGCAATCAAAAGACTAAACACGGAAGCGGGGCTTGAGGAGCTAAAAAATGAGGTGAAAATTCTTGCGAGGCTTGACCATCCGAACATCATAAGGATGATGGGATCCTGCATGGGGAATAACGAAAACGTAATATGCTATGAATATATGCCCGGTGGTAGCCTTGATGCAATTCTGTTTGGTATGTTTTTCTTGTAATATAAGTGGTTCCTTGCAGACATAATTATCATCAGAATAGTGTCATTTCTATAAGATGCATATATATATATATATGTGATGGTCGTCTTACCAGCCTTGAATTGAATCTGAGGCGTGCAGCTGAAGATGACAATTGTGGAGTCCCCGACTGGCCTTCACGTCTTCACATCATTCAAGGGATTTGTGAAGGATTACTATATCTGCATGAGCATTGCAGAATCGTTCATCGCGATATAGACCCTAGTAATATACTACTTAGTGATGGCTTCAGTCCCAAAATCTCAGACTTTGGCCTTGCAACTCTGCTTGATCAGGGCCAATCTGAAGGGAAGGCGGAGAGCTTCAGGGGAACACGGTGAGTTCATTTTGCAGCCATTGCTGCACTTGCTTTTAGTTGCGATGAGCAGAACCGATCAGTGGCTGTGTGCTAACTAGTGAATTGTCCTCAGTGGATACAACTCTCCTGAGTTGTTCTACCGCAAATCGTACTCGTTGAAGTCCGATGTGTACAGCTTTGGCATAGTACTTCTGGAGATTGTAACAGGCTGCAAAGCGGCATCATTTAGTAGAGAAGATGCTGATGACCTTCCTACATATGTAAGTACATGTTTACTCTACCTTGTCCCTAGCAAAAAATGGTCGCTATCAACAATACTGCAATAGAACCAAAAGAAACTGGAGGACTCAGCATAATTAGTTGCACACTCTAAGATTTTAGATATATGATGAAAAGTTTCATTTATAAATACTTGGTTATTTTCTTCTCACTGTCAACCCTTAAGTTATTTCCTACTTTTTTTTGTGAAGGTTCGACAGCACTGGACTCAGGGAACTGCTGAGCTGTTGAAGGATCCAAGAATGGGTGATGCTCCCAGAGGAGAGGTGGGAAGATGCATTCATATAGGTCTCCGTTGCGTTCAAGATGATCCAGATGTGAGGCCTATCATGTCATACATCAGGAGCACACTAGCGGCAATTCGCTCTTAGTTGTGATGGGATCACTTGTGCGATACTAATGTATATATTATCTATCACTGGTCCACTTTTGTCTATTATACATTCATGTAAGAAATATGAATGCAGAGGCTAGATTTAATCCCTTTATCTAAAAATAATCACCGATTCACTGATGAATGCATGCATGGCTAGTACTGGATTGCCGGTCGTGACGAGAATTCCTGAGATTTCAAGTAGCGCTAGCGCCCGGATGTCCGGACTCATACCTGCTGCTAGAGGGGGCGCGAGGGGTCAGGCAGGGTGTAGACGTCATGTGGGGTCAGACGGGGACACAGACAAAACACCCGATCTACTTTTAAAACATTCAGATACAACATTTGCAACATACGTCTGAAGATAGATGAAACACTTGACACAAAGCTTCTGAAACACTTGAAAAAACACCTGAAAAACACTTAAAACCATTTCAAACATACGCAACATCCAGATAAAACACTTGCAACATATGTGTGAAATATATTAACATTCAGATAAACGCACTTGCAATATATGTCTGGAAATACAGATGAAACATTGGGGAAAGACGCTTTGCAACATACGTGTACAACCATTGTAACATATGCAATGTTCCGATCTACCTTTGCAACATCCATATGAAACACTTACAACATCTGAAACACTTGAAACATACTCCTTCCGCCCAAATTATAAGTCGTTCCAATAATCTTGGAGAGTCAAAGTTTTTTAAGTTTGACCAAATTAATATAATAAGATAATAACATTTATGATACCAACTAAATATCATTAAATTCTTCATTAGTTATATTTTCATAGTATACTTATTTGATATCATAAATATTTGTGTTCTCTATCATTTTGGTCAAACTTGAGATGCTTTGACTCTTCAAGATTCTTGGAATGACTCATAATTTGGAACGGAGGGAATACACTTACAACATGTGCTTTTCAGCGCAATATCTCCTTGCTATTTGGGAGGATGGAGGCTCATCGGTGTGCCGGACTGTGGGCCGGCGGTGTTTGTAGGTGGCGGGCCGCCGGCGGCATCTCCCACGACGTGGGAGAGGGTAGCCGCGCGCCACGCTGTCCTGCAGCAGCGCCTTGTGGTCGTCCACGAGGTCCAGCATATCACCGAGGCCCACGCGGCGAACGCCTAGAGGAGGAAGCGGCGGATGTACCCCAGCAGCAGGAGGAGGTGGACCAGCTGGTTCAGGAGCACCAACTACGAGATGTCGGACACGACCGGGGCAGCGTTTGCCCGGGCTTCTCTTGGCGTGTTCATGCCTCTTGGCTTAGCGGCGGTGGTGGGCATTGTCTCTGGAGCAAATAGAAACGAGTGGACGAGAGGGTAGGACTTAGGAGTAGGAGCGACTGGAGAGAAGATTTTTTTTAAAACTCCTGAGCGAATGGGAGGAGATAGATAGGCTGGTGTCGCGGCCCACTAAGCAGCGTCGGGGCGGGCGGACGGACGGACGCCCGCCCGCACCGCAGCGTTAATGGTGAATCTCTCCATCCGTCGCCCACCACCCAGTCTACCCGGCTGGCTACCCGCGCTATCCAGAAAGTCGAGTCCAGGCCAGAATTTAGGCGCATGGGCACGTGGGCTGACTCGTCCGGCCCACCCATAATTAATGGCACCAACATAGCTGTTGAGAGAAATTACTGTATACCTTGGCTGATAAGACAGGCTGTGTGTGTGACCGCTCGCCCATAACGAATTAACAATATATGACAATTCACCGTAAGTTGCTGGCCACTGCCTGCAAAGGGCCGATGCTGTAACCTCGTTACCTCCACCACCGCACCAAGGATCATCCTACTCGTTCCTTTTTTTTCAAAAAAAATATTTTAATTCGCTTCGACTTTTCTAGATAGTACAACTAGATAAGAAAAGAAATAGGGCTTGATTGATTGCAAGCCTATTTTTGCCAAGCCAAAACATAGGCAAGTTTTAAAGATTTGGCATGCAATTGGTTTGGTGCCAAAATATTAGCAATTTCTTCCAAAATTTTGGCAAGAACATTTTTCTCTTTTGCTAGTAGTAAACCAATTACCAACTTTGGTTGCCTTACTAAGATATTAGCATGCCCTAATATTGATACACCCATATTTTGGCTTGCTTTAAAATTGACATGACAAAGATTGGTGCTCAACCAATCTCGTAATCACCAACCCCGCCACCCATGAGCAATAGATATTATCTTGGGCTCGAACAATTGGTGGGCCGGTGTACATAGTTGTATCCAACTTAGAGCAAGGCTAATAATACAGCCGGTTTGCTGGCGGTAAGGTTCCTTGCAGCCTTTTTTCAACCCACTCATACAGTAGTTAGCTCTTTATAGTTAATATATGGTCCACTTACCTCTCTCACAGACTTTCTTGGTTCTTGTGCCCAAGTCAGCTGTAAGCTTACAGCCCACTTCTCCTCTCTTTCCTCTTCTCTCTCCTCTACCTCAGCATTTAGTCAGCTTACAGCCTGTTATTATACTTGCTCTTATATGGATCCCGACGCACGATGCTGAATCAAGAGAGAGAATATCCGAGCATCGAATTGTCCCATTGTGCAGCACGATGCCGAGTTTTTCTCGAATACGCAAAAGATTTGCGTATCATTCTAATTAAGAAGAAAAGGGGTTTAACCATACACACGACACGCTTCTAATAAGCGCTCTAGGAGGTCTTACAGTTTAACTGGACCTGCCTAGTAGACTGTTTCAAACTTGGATATTACATAAAAGTAAACAACCGAACTACGAGCCGCGCAGTAACTAACGTAGCTGTGCGTCTTCGCTAATGGCCACGCGACTCTGCTCCGTCATCCGAGAAGAGCCTTGTACCAATCAGGTAAAGAACATGCCTCGATGCTGGCTAAATACGATATAATATCGTTCCAGTCTGTACTGTACCTTTGATTTCCAAACAGATGGGTCCCACCAGCTCATATACCTCGATACGGAACGTTGTATGCATCAGAGTCTAAGGACTTTATGTCACATCGAACGTTTAGATATTAATTAGGAGAATTAAATATGTGTTAATTATAAAACTAATTACACAGATAGAGATTAATTTACGAGACGAATTTATTAAGCCTAATTAACCCGTCATTAGCACATATCTATTGTAGTACCATATTGTCAAATCATGGACTAATTAGGCTTAAAAAATTCATCTCGCAAATTAGTCGTAATCTGTGTAATTAATTATTTTTTAGTCTATATTTAATACTTCATGCATATGTCAAACATCCAATAGGACAGAGACTAAAATTCAGTCTAAAAAACCCAACGAGCCCTAAAGCATCAGAGATGGCACCAGAATAGTTTATTTTTCATCATCGGAGCACACCGTTGCTACTCTAAGGGTGCTTATACGGTGAGGTTTTAGGTAGAATCACTGTTTTTATATTTTATTTATGCATTTTAGGAGGTGCATTCGTATTGTACGCCAAAGACGGGATCCATGACTAAAGTTTTTTCGTTACATCGGACGTTTAAATGCTAATTAAAAGAGCTAAACATAAGTTAGATATAAAATTAATTGCACAGGAATAGACTAGCCAGTGAGACGAATCTATTAAGTCTAATTAATCGCACATATTCACTGTAGTTGTCAAATCATTTAATATTTTAAATCAGTATCGAACGTCCGGCTCAGATGACCATTTTTTTTTTCACACGAGCCGTACTCCCTAGCGGTGGAGCGTGTGTACCATGAGTGCGCGTGACGCGGCAGGGGAGAATCCGGCTGCCTGCCTGAGTGCCTGTGGATCGTGAAACTCCCCCGAAATCCAAATCCTTAGCCCGTGTTTAGTTGGCTGAAGTTTAGAAATTTGGCTACCGTAATATTTTTATTTTTATTTAGTAATTAATGTTTAATTATGAACTAATTAGGTTCAAAACATTCGTCTCGTAATTTTTCATTCAATTATGTAATTAGTTTTTTTATTTATATTTAATGTTCCATGCATATATCGTAAGATTCACATAGACACTGTAGTACTTTTTAGGAAATCTTTTTAAACTAAACACGGCTTGAGATGTCTTTTTGTTTGCTAAACACTTCCACTATCCGATCGAGATTTGATGTCTTTTTGTTTGCTAAATTTGACAAAACAAAGCGAGCACAAATCCATCCACCGCATCGATCCACTCTTCTGTCTTCTCAACGCAAGACAGGGAGGCGGGCCAGCGAGCGTGCGGCTCGCCGACGACTACCCTCTCCCCGCCCCGCCGCGCCCACGGAAGCACGGCGAAGATGGCCACCGCATCCCCTCCTCCTCTCCTCCTCCGCCTCCTGACCCTAGCCCTGGCTCTCGCCGGGGCCACCGCGGGCAAGATCTCGGCCCCCCGCACCCCCATCTCGCGCGACATCTACCACTCCAGGTGAGCTGCACCCGCCCCCGCCCCCCCCCCCCCCGGCCTCCCGGCCCTCCCGTCCACCGCCCGCAACTCGTGTCCCGCTCGCTTCCCCGACGAATCCCGCCCCGGTCCCGACGACTTATTCGTCCGCGTTAGGTTCATCTGGTTCGAGTCGCGGATTGCTCTCGGCTCACGCGTGATTGGTCTCACTGGGATTTACTGTCGCTTGTGCGTAATTTGGCTTTGCTTGCTGCGCGTTTCGCCCCGACTGAATGTGTCCGACACTGTTTCATCTAAGTACCAGTTGATAGTTGATACATTACAGGCGATGCTTGTGTAGAAATGGCATGATTCGACCTCAGTTGATACATCACAGGCTATGCTTGTGTAAAAATGGCATGGTTCGACTTCGACCTCTTTTGTAGTTGGATTCGACCTTCCTCAAGGGCGGGCTTGGCGTAGTGCTAGAGTCTACCCACCTGTGGCCGGTATCCGAACCAACCTTTTTTTTTCAGAATTTAAGCAAAAATAAGGCTGTTCAGAAATTCACTTCCCTAGACGCTCCCACCTTGTGTGGGAATTGGGATTCAACCTTGTTGCTGCTACGAGCTATGTATTTGTTAGCTTGCCACTCGCTGGCGATTTCACTTTTTCGGATTTTCGGGTGCATAGTTTGGTGATTGGGACTTGGGGGAACCCTCCACCCTTCAGTTTTGTTTGATAACTCTAGTCAAGATCCAAACCTGAGAGCTGCTTGCTCCCCGCTGGCCTGCACAGCTTCTCCTTTAATAAAAACCATGCCTAACTTGTCAGTGCTTAGTTCATGGACCATCCACACTTTTTTCTTCGTATATGATGGCATAGTAATTTTTTTCACTTCTCTTGCTAGTGACTCTCTTCTGCGTGAAATCAAGGCTTTGGTTGCTCGGCATTCCGACAAATTGAGCGTGAGTGGTTTCCCTGTTCTTGTGCAATTGTCTTTGGTCAGTTTGCTTTGTCTCCAGCAGTCCCCTTTATCCAATTCTGAATAATGTGTTGCAGATGGACACTATCAGAACAAGCAACAAAGGCTATTCTGCGGAGCTGTTTGTAGTTACATTTAATCACTTGAAGGAGAATATGGATAATGGCTCAAAAGTTCATATCCTTCTGGTCAGTTTCCAACTAAGATTTCTTCACTCTTTCCCCCCAAATCTATGCTTCACTCAAAAAGCTGCTCAGCATATTGATCCAATATCTCAGGAACAAATATGAGTGTTCCATTAAAATATTCTCCACCATTTCAGTTCACCTCTGTTGAGAGGGTGCACGACAATGACATAAAAGAAAAAAAAAAGCTAATAAACACAAGTCTTTTCATTAGTATTTGTGTGTTTATTAGTAAATTAAATTATTGATACTTTGCGGTTTTGACAGAAAGGTTCATTGTCTTCCAGAGCTTTGGGCAGCATGGCAGAGAACTTATTACCTCTGAAGTTGCATTACATCTTCTCTATATTTTAACGGAGAAGCCTAAGATCGCTGGTGTGGATCTTTCATCCTTTGAGAAACTGCTGGAGAACCTTGTAATCAAAGTGAGTCCTTATTTGTATTCAGCTCTTATATAATTGTTAATAAATTATGGAACACATTTTATAAATGTGCCCTTTGTTCTGCTATGCCCTGCACCCGACTGGCATAGCATTGGGCATGATCTTTTCTTTCAAAGTGCATATATGTCAGGCAGGTGCTGCCCCTGTGCCAGTATTGTGATCATGAGCTTCATGTTGTCGTGCTTGCATTGTTAAAATTGTAGTGCACCATGATTAATTGCTATTATGGTGGTTGTATAGGATGGAGTATTAGGATGCCAATTATGTTGTTCTAGTTTAAACAGTACGGATTTGGCCTTGAAAGTAGAAACATTACCATTACATGTCGATGATGTGCTTAGTATTGTCACCTTTGCTTGTGTCCTTCTGTTTGTTTCCCCTCCCACTATTTTGTTTATTATTGTTCTGTATCAAGTACATAATCACATCTCGGTGTCAGGAGTTGTAATATTTTTCACATGTGGCTTCCTCTTTTAGGTTGTGCCAATGGAAAATATGAATGGTCGCAAACGTGTCGAAGAAGGGGAACTTTGTGATAGGAGAAATGGTGATTGGTCCATTTCTCACAAATTCATCACTACAAGCAGTTTTTATGCCAGCATCTTTTTATATATATATTTCCCTGTGGCAGGAAGAGGAGTTGATCTTAACAGAAATTGGAGTGTTGACTGGGGAATGAAAGAAAAGGTAAGTATCTCAGTAGTTTCTCAATTTTCACAGGAAAATTCGAATACCTCTCAGCACTTGCATGTTGATTATTTAAAATTATATCTTGAACTGAATCTTGGCTAGCAGTAGCCCATTGTGTGTGTGCGTGTGTGTGTGTGAATTTCCATGTTACACAGTTAGTTCTGTGTAATTATTTGACAAGTTTGTGTACTTCTACTTCATATCAAGCACATAAGTGCATTGCCCTTGAAATCTGATCTAGGAATGCTTATTTTGGGTATGGAGTTATATCTATGGAGAATTGGATAATTGTGGTTTTTTCATGCATTACCATGTATATTCCATGGCTGTTTCAGGTTGGGTGTTCTGCAGATCTTTACAAATGTCTATGTTTTGTGGTTTTGTGGAATCGCTGGATGAACTTTTGTAGTTCAAATCAAACATACTGTAGCAGGAAAAACTAGGCTTATTGGCATCTACAATCACTGGTTTTTGAGTCAAAAGTTAGATTTTGTCCATGCATCACCGTCTATATTCGTTGGTCATTGTTGTGTACTTGGGTTTAATCCTGCTAACGTTTTGTCATTTGCGGATTTTGTGCAAGGGAACTTTTATATGTGGCAGGTTCATTGTTTTATTTTATCTTACATGTTTCTTGTTGGGTCCAATCAAATCATACAAATATGCATGCTATTAGTCTATTGATTTTTTTGTGTGGCTTTTCATGTATTATAGGACTACGACCCATATGAGGAGAATCCTGGTATTGCTCCTTTTAGCGAACCTGAGGCCCAGATCATGAGGGAACTATCGAGGTCATTTAAACCTCATATTTGGGTGAACGTGCATTCTGGAATGGAGGTAATGCAACCCTCTTATATTCTGTTGACATCCTGTACGTGATGCATAATAACAAGTTTGATCATTGCTTATGATGCAACTAAGCCACAAAAAGATGACAAATTGACCCTTCTGGAAAGAAGCTACTTTCAAGCATGTTTCCCGTCTTGTCACATGTAAATCTTGATTACCAATTTTTTTTATTCCTCGACTTTCTTGGGCTACATCATATAATACATTCTTTATCATCATGTGGCCACATGCTAGTGTGTCATGAACAAAGCCCAAGATATAATCAGAACAATATGATATGTATGAGTATTATAGATACCCTTTTCCCTTCATAAATGTAGCAAACAAGATGCATATTGTTTATCTATCGGGTTGTGACTCATGAATCATGATATTCACCTAGCACGGAATACTATGATGCCTGGTTTGTTGCAATACAGCTACTACCATGATTGTTTTTTGGAGTTCTGGAAGATGAGGAAAAAGCGCATTTCAATAACTATCATAAAATAAAAATAACAAAGAAAAACCAACATAGAAAGAGAGACCTATTCCTTGGAGTTGCACAAAACCCTTCTGATGTACCACTAATGCTGCTAATTTATGTCTTTCTCATCTTTTTTTTTTTTTTTCTGTTCTTGAACCTTAGGCCTTATTTATGCCATATGATCACAAGAATACCACACCAAATGGAGCGTCTGCACATTTGATGCGGTCAGTCCTAGAGAATTTGAACCGTCGCCATTTCCAAGATAGCTGCCTAGTTGGGTCAGGTGGTGGATCTGTTGGGTATGTACATCTAGCATGTTCTCATTCTCATACTATTACTTTTATTCCTTTGTTGTTTGTCACCCCCTTAAGTTCTGTGACTTTGACATTAGCATTAAAGATAACTCTCCAGCAAAGCAAGTTTGTTCATATTTTTTATCCTTCCCTTACCAGATATCTTGCACATGGTACAACAACTGATTACATGTATGACATTGCAAAGGTGCCAATGCCGTTCACCTTTGAGGTCAGTTAATCTATTGTCTATAGCTCCCTATCTGGACTAGCATAAAGCTGTATATAGACATAACCATAGTTTCCAGGCGCACCCAGCTCGCCTGGGAAACAGTGGCGCCTTGTGGCCAAGGCGTCGCCTAGGCGCCGCCTAGGTGTCCAGGCGTACCAAGCACTCGCCTGGACGCCTAACCGCCTTTTAAACTATGGACATAACAGCACTGAGCTGATGTTGCTGTTATTCAGATATATGGAGATGAGAAAGCATCAACCGACGACTGCTTCAAAATGTTCAACCCTGTTGACAAGAAAACATTTGATGTACGTAAATCTTGCATTCCTGTACCTCAGGATTTTTTGGTGGCTTTGTTTCTGTCTGATCTCTACTGTGTTTTTTCCCCCTCACCAGAGAGTCATTAACAAGTGGTGCATGGCATTTCTCATTCTTTTTGAGGAAGGCCTGCGAAACCTGCGTGATGCGCAGATAGTATCACAAGGCACACTGGAAAACTGGGTCCCAATTGGAGGAGACATTGTCGAGAGAAATGTGGAGCGGAAGAGTAGCCTTGACGGGAGGAAACTGGAAGGCCTCGACCTTGGAATGCAGGAGCTAAGGACGTACTTCCGGCTGTTTTTGCTGTCAACATTCTTGTTGATGTTCATGTTCTGCACACGGATATCAAAGAACAGAAACAGAGACTCAGGTAACTTGTTTGATCCTTGAAACGAGGACCAAAGAAAGCATTGGTTGGGGGATGGGGCCCTCTGAGCTGAGTTTTGGGTGCAAGAGCGATCACCCTTCGTTGCCTCAGATGAACAAAGCCCATGAAACATTCAACAGAGCTGGAACACGGCTCTGCTTCTGCACCCTGCTATTCGGAGTTGGCAATCCGCATATTTGGACATGACATGATGTGACAAGGCTTGTAAGGATCAGAATGGTGTCAGGCAGTGTCTGTTTAGATTACAGTTGACGCCAGACGATGTTGGCTAATCATTAACAAAATTGTAACTGTAAGCTGTAAAATTGTCCATATAATCAGTTTTTGTGATGCATAGGTTTTACGTTTTGAAGAGGTTTTTAGTGCACGCAACCTGACTATGAAGGCTACATTTGGTGGCTAATCATCAACCGCTCCTGCGATATCAGCCAAACGACGGCTCGACACAACGGAGTGGCTGACGAGATGCCAGTCATATCGAAGCCATGCCGTCCGAGAAAGGACAGAGTAGAGGTTACCGGCCGCTGTACTTAGCACTGTGCCCACGACTGACACCCATACCGCACTATGCTGCCTAACTCCACCTGCTTCGAGGACAATGCGGCATGGGGAGTTAAGCTCTTGTCCCTGTAGCCTCTGAATCAGTGTACGGGACCAACTGCTTCCTTCGACCTTGGCAATCCACCTCAGGGTCTCGGCAGCCTTGGGATTCGTGCTCGCCGAGCCCCCACGACGGCTCGGCCTCGGCACCAATTGAGCCTCGACTCTTCACGCGGTCAATGTGCAGTGACCGGCACGTCGACCGCCACGCCATGCTTCAAGCTATCACTGGAGCTCCCACGTCACACAGGATCAGATGTGACCGGCGCGTCGCCCCAGTGCATCAAGGACAGAACCACTCCGTCGACCATGCTGTCACAGCAACAAGCTACAGGGCTCGGGTATGCCGCCTCTATTCACACGACGCTACGTAGTAACCCCATGTATCACCCATGTCCCCCCTTCAGCTATAAAAGGGAGAGACCGGGACCGTTTCTAGGGGGACAGATAGAATCAGACGTTTACGATTAGGCCTACGCACACACGACGAACTCACGCATAGACGCTCAGACGAACACACGCGCTTCCCCGCTGCTTGAGATCAACATCTCAAACAAACCACACCACCCCACGCAGAGACCTAGGACTAGCTCCCTCTCTCACCCCTCTTGTAACCCCCTACTACGAGCACCCCAGTGCAAGGAATACAAGACCAATCTCTCAGACTGGACGTAGAGCACCTATTGCCTGAACCAGTATAAACCTTGTGTCTCTTTGTATCACCATCCGGGATTGAAAACACGCAGTATAAATTTACTAGTCGGTTGAGGGCTCGCCGATCCAAAACACTAACACCTTAGGTGCCGGCCCATGATCGCATTCACGCACGCTCGCCCCGTGCTCCCCCGCGCCCAGGCCACAACCTGGGCCTGGGCCGGGGAAGTGGCCCGGCGCTCGCCCCCGCCTAGGCCGAAAGTCGGCCCGACCGCTCGTAGTCGCTCGATCAAGATCGATGGCTCAGCTATTTTTTCGTGAGAACAAAAACCCACAGCCGTAGCCGGCTCCCCAAACCCTAGCTCAGTCTTACGCTCTGCCTCTCTCTCCCTTCGCTCTCTCACACTCTCAGCCGCAGCGAGGCGAGTCCGAGCGAGCAGACGATAGAGGGCGAGCAGAGCCTCGGCACCGTCGTCGGCCCCCTCGCCGGTGAGCGCGCTCCCCAGCGGGTGAGCGCGCCGCCGGCGAGCGGTCTGGCTGCGGCGCCCCCTTGGCCAGAGCCCGACGAGCAACGCCCCTGGCTCGACCTTCTTCTCCCCGCGCGTCGATGAGCCGCACTACGCGGTGTCAGCAGCGGTCAAGGCAGGCCTCCCCTTCCCCTTCTTCCCCTTCTGATTTGGGTCTGGTTTGTTCTTCTCGGATTCAACCGATTGGGGATCTAGGGTTAGGGTTTCACTCTGTTCTTCTTCTTCCCGAATTGATTGCGGGTTTAGGGTTCGGTTTCGAGATCCTTTCCAAAACTGACACTCTTTCTCTTTTAGGGTTAGGGTTTCTTTTCCCGATTCGATTTGTTCGATTCGGTTCATCTCTTTCATTTGATTTTTTTTCTTTTCTATTTGTACCGAATCGCTCTCTTCCCCTTCCTCGTCGCAAGTTAGGGTTAGGGTTCGGTTGAATCCGATTCGGTTTTTCTCTCGATTTTGATTCGAGATCGACGAGATAAGCCCCTTCCCCTCTCCCCCTTCTTCTTTTTTGGATCTACTTTCTTTTCTTTTCGGAGTTGAACTGATTTGGGGTTAGGGCTAGGGTTAGGGTTTGACTCACTGGAGTCACTATTCTTCTTCCCCATTGAGTGCTTTGTGGGTTAGGGTTCGGCTTGGAGTGCCAAGACCCCTTTCTCTTCTCTTCTCAGATCCGAACATGGTTTGTTCTTTTCTCTGGCAGCACCCACTTTAGATCAGGTTAGGTTTTCTCTGTTGGTGGTTACGGCGGCTCCGGTCAACCTCGTGGTTAGAGCCCTGGTCGCCACCTCTCTTTATAGTGCTGTGCGACAGGGGCCCACCAACCATATTAGGATTGGACGCCCCCAATCAGGGCCCAGATCAAATGGCCCAATTAGCCGGTGGAGATCAACTAATAGATGGCACTTTATTTGTTTAATTACACGTACGCATGGTTGAAGCTTAAATACACGCATGTTGTTCAAGTTTAAGAAGGAAGAAGGAGCAGAGCATGCATGTGCTGGTGGTGACTCCTGCAATGCATGCATAGAATACAGCAAATCCTTTCGTGTCCGATCCAGGTCCAGGGTTTACATATATATTAGATTATTATATTATTAGATCAAGATCAAAAAGCAGTCGTCGTCAGTGAGGTGTAGAACGGAAGAAGAGACGATGATGCGCACGAAACTGGGGCCCATGGGCACGTACGTACACCATTGAGAGGTGGCCTATTCCCGGCCCTCCAATGAGAGGTGGCCGGCCCATTCCGTTCCATTGGCAAAAAAACAAAACACACACACACAAAAGGAAGATCCACAAGGTGGCCGAAGGGAGGATTACAAGATGGCAGCAAAACAAGGAGCTAAATTACGATAAGGATGGAGTAAACCTCCAGAAGGTTATCTTACTTTAAACATAGATGCTTCCTACGATGATGATAGGAGATGCGGAAGTGCCAGTGCAATTATCAGAGATGGCTCGAGAGGTATGGTTGCAGCAACAAGTACCTACTTTTATTCCCCACCTAGTGGATGCGTCAATGGCGGAAGCATATGCTTAAAGGAGGGGTTGATGTTAGCTCAACATACTGGAGGCAATCGTTCAATCCGATTGTATAGAGGTCGTTGAAATTATGGGGAATGGAGGTTTTACTGCAAACTCAGATGCCGCAATATATGATGAATGTAACGTTGTTTGGAGTGGTTTCTAGGAGATCTCTATTGAGCACTTAAGCAGGGAAGCAAACCAAGTGGCACATGAACTACTTTATTTGTTTAATTACACGCATGCATGGGTGAAGCTTAAATACACGCAGGCATGTTGTTCAAGTTTAAGAAGGAAGAAGGAGCGGAGCATGCATGTGCTGGTGGTGACTCCTGCAATGCATGCATAGAATACAACAAATCCTTTCGTGTCCGATCCAGGGTTCTCTTACATATATTAGATTATTATTATTATTAGATTATTATTAGATCAAGATAAAAAAGCAGTCATCATCAGTACGTGAGGTGTTTAAGAACGGAAGAAGAGACGATAGATGCACACCAAACTGGGGTCCATGGGCTGGCTGGACCCTACACGTAGGTACAATGAGAGAGGTGGCCCATTCCGCTCCATT